>NC_077229.1:430154381-430454381 GCF_027887165.1 Monodelphis domestica
TTATGAATCTCTAAATCCTGCTTTGAAGAGACACGAAATAGCCCCAGAAACTGCCTGCTTAAGAACTGAATGTACCGAAGTGAGTATATACAGACCATAGACTCTGCCAAGCAAAATTGAAACTTCCTCATTTTTTATTTATTCGTTCATGTGATTGGGTTTGATATCCATGGAATTTGATATTTGCAAACATTTAGTTATGACCATAATCTCCTTCTCTGGTTCCCATTACAAATATATAGCATTTCCAGAAGGAGCAGAAAACAGGATTGAATTTCTGCAGGAAGATTGCAGAGTACAGAGCATTATGAAGAACTTTCTGCAGTTAAAGTAGTCGGGGCATTGAAATGAAATAACATATTAAAATATGACTTCCTGATGAATAAGATGGATATCAATCTGTCCAAAGTATATTAGGAAAAGCCCCATCTGAAGATGAAGAAAAAGACAACTTCCTGAAGCCCCCTGTTTCTTTGCTTGCAAGACATTGACAAAGGGCAGTCTTCACCGGGATGGGTTAAAAAGTCTGCATTTCTCTTTTTTTGATATTTTGGCTCATGGATAAAAATTAGAGGTCTTTTTCCTCCTTTCAAAAGAATAGAGCCTCCATTTTGATGTTTTAATGGAAAGTGCTCAGCCAAGCTGAACTATAAAATATCCTAGAGATCATTAGGTGGCATTTCTCTCCTTTCATGTACATTTTGGAAAATACACGAAGCTAATTTAACTTAGCTGCCATTCCCCCCAGTGAGTCAACCAATACACATTTATTAAATGTTTACTGTGTTCCAGGCTTAAGGGGCCACATTCAGCTCATTTATTAAATACCTGCTATGTGCAAGACATTGCATGATGCACCAAAACAGAAAGATGAAGCAGTCTTTATCACTACCTTGCTTATATTTAGCTGAGGCTATACACCAAGTACACAAGCAATATATACAAAGTAATTTCAAGAGGTTAGAGTGTCAATAATGGGGGAGAAGAAAAGTGGTAGGTGGAGAAGTTTCATGTAGTATAGGAAAGGGTGCATTTAATAATATTTCATATTTATACATCTCTTCTAAAGGAGACTTTTCTCACAATGACTCACTCTGTGAGGCAGACAGTAAAAATATTTTGTGTTTGGTCCAGATCTGTGATTTTCTCAGTGTGGGGCACTCCCAGGATGAAAACTCTACTGATGAAGATAGGTAACTTTTCAAAACTTAATCTCGAATAGTTAAGTAGGGGCACTTGGAGGTTTAGTGATTTGCCCAGGGTCACCCAGATTGAATGTTAGAGGCAGAATTTGAATCCAGACCTTCCTGACTCTAGCATTGGATCTCTGTCCACTATACCATGCTATCAGGGAGCATCACTTTTTTTATAGATAAGAAAGTCATGGTGGAGAAGTAGCTTGCCTTTTTCAGAGTTTTATAGTTAGAAAATGGTTCAAGGCAAGGTCTCAGAACTCAAATCTTCTGACTTCAAGTTCCTCTTTCCTCTACTCTACATCGGCCTCTAAAAGAACATATATTTCTGACACATTCCCCAAACAGAATCATCTTTCTTTGCCATCAAGAATAGTTACTATGGAGATCAATAGAAAAGAGATGACTTTGTGTAAATATTCTTTTCATGGGGAAAAAGGAGTGAAGGTTGGGAAAAGCATTAACCTACATCCCTAGAAGATTCTGCTTGCACCCCAATATTTTATTTTTACCTTTTGTTTTTGTGGATATATAAAGAGAAGCATTTCTAGTTATTACTGTAATTAACTAGTGGATCAACTAGCATTTTCCCAGTTAGAAAATAGGCTATTTTCAACAAATGAATGCTCCTTTATGGGCTTGTAGAGTTTCTATCTTTTTTGCTCTACTGCTGTGATGATTAATTAATTTCAACTCAGTGTATTAGGCTAGGTACTGAGGATGGAAATATACAATTAAAATAGTCGCTGCCCTCAAGGAGTTTACATTCTACTAAGATACAACAACTACAGTGGGAAATCCAATCAGGAATCTTTATGGTAGTCCAGATGGCGGAAAGTGAAGACCTCAATTAAAGTGTTACCTAAGAGATTCAATGCAAAAGAAAAAGATGGATGCAAGAGATGGGGAATAGTTAGAATTGATAAGATGGAGCAATTGATTAAATTAAATATGGGGCTTGGGGAAGAAGGAAAACTCAAGAATGATTCTCAGATTGAGAACTGAGATCTCTGGAAGAATGATAGTGTCATCTATAGAAATTAAGAAGTTTGAACAAAGGGTGAGTCAAGGGGGGAAGAAGAATTCTGGACAGGTTGAGTTTGAGATGTCTATGGGAAAATGTTGTTGTTGTTTAGCTATTTTAATCATGTCCAATTCTTTGTGATCCAATTTGGAGTTTTCTTGGTAAAGATATTTGAGTGGTTTTGCCATTTCCTTGTCCAGCTCATTCTATAGATGAGGAAACAGAGGAAAACAAGGTTAAGTGACAGATAGGAAGTGTCTGAGGCCAGATTTGAACTGAGGAAGATGAGTCTTCCTGACTCCAGCCCTAGCACTCTATTCACTGCCACCTATCTGCCCAATGGGGCCATGGGATAGGAGTTGCCACCTGTCTTTTCCATCTCTCTCCCACTTAGGCTCTTAAACCCCGATTGTCAGAACTCCTCTGACCAGGTTTAGGGGAAAGCCTCAGTGTAGTGTGTGGCCATCAGTCCTGTTCTGATTAAATGGGAAAAGGCTCCATCCTGTTCTGAACAGCGGGGAGAGGTTGTTTCAGCTGTCAGTGGCTCCGTGCTAATGATGCCTTTGCTCACCAGAAACAGCTGGGGGTGAGGGAGGGAAGGACGGCTTAAAAAAACCGCTATAAATCTTTTAGAGTGGAAAATGTTAGTGGAGTTTGAGACATGATCCCCTGACTAGACTACTGCCAAGAAGGAAACAACAGTCATTAGGCCAATAATTAGTCATAGCTGGATTACCTGTGTGTGTGTTTAATCAGTGCTTCAGCCGGAGGTGAGGTGACTTTCAATCACCCCGTTTTGCTGTAGATAAATGTGAAAATGCATTTCAAAGGTCTCAATTGCTTTTTGGGTTCTCTGTAGCATTACTCTTCCTGGAAACTTAGCTGCTCACCCACAGGTATGCCAATAAGTAGGACAGAACAGGGAATGAGCCTCGCTTTCACTAGCAGGTGAGACTTGAGGGAGGAAACTCCCTCTGTAGATGCTGGCCGGTACCTTCTCTGCAACTTCCCTTCTGAGAGAGTTGTCCAAGATTCAAGTGGAGAAAGGACTACTAGAACACAGATAAAGATCCCTGTGGACCATTTATTGTCAGAAAATCACAATTAAAGTAACAATTAACATTACATATGGTTTTTATCTTTTATTGTTAGATATTTCCCAATTTTATATATTTTTTAAAAATCTTTTTCTATCCTAGAATTGGTATCCTTTCTAAGGCAGAAGAGCAAAAGCTAGGCAATTTAGAGTTAATGACTTGTCCCAGGTCACAAGGCTAGAAAAGTGTCTGAGGCTAGATTTGGACCCGGATCCTCCTGGTTTCAGGGCTGTTTCTCTATTCACTGGGCTATCTAACTGCTCCCCACCATGACATATTAATCTGGTTGGACTGAATGGGACTACAGAAAGGCAGATCAGCAGCATGTTTGCCACCTCTGGCCTAGAGCATGGAGAGGTTAAGTGACTTGCCCAGGGTCACTTAGTCAGTATGTATCAGAGGTAGGATTTGAACCCAGATTTTCCTGGCTTCAAGCCAGCACTCTACCCACTAAACTACACTGCTTCTCTAACAAATAACATTTATTAACTTATTAAATATATTACAGCTGTATCCTATAATTCTCCTGTCTTATTTTGTGTCATATTTCTGCCCTTAACATCTTCTATGTTTTAATCACTCCCCCATATTTCCCAGTATTTTCTCACTTCTGTGCATTCTTACAGATGATTTATGGTCTGTAATACACTTTTTTCTAATTTCCATTTGCAAGAATGCTATTTTTTCTTTGGGGCTTGGTGAGATGGCATCCTCTCCTTGAAGCTTTCCCTCATCTTCCTCCAACTGAAAGTGAGTTCTCCTACCTCAAAAACCCCTAGATGGTTTCCATCTCTGCTTTGACCCTATCACATTTTACCTTCTATTATCCTTATCTGTGGACATGTAACATAGGGCCCTGGAACAGAACTGGGTCATGTTTTCATCTTTTATATTCCTAGTACCAAGTAATCTGTTTTGTTCAAAGAAGGTGTTTTTAAAAGTGTTTGTATATATGTATGTGGGGTGGCCGGGTGCACCTAGGTGGCTCAGTGGTAGAAAGGCAGGTCTGAAAATCAGAGCTTTCCTGGATTCAAATCTGGCCTTAGATACTTCCTAACCATATGACCCTGGTCAAGTCACTTAACCCCTAATGCCTAGCCCTTACCACTCTTCTGCCTTGGAATAAGTGCATAGTATTGATTCTAAGATGGAAAGTAATGGGTTTTTTAAAATTTAATTTAATTTTTAATTTTTCCCATGGTTATATGATTTTTATTGTCTCCCTCCTCTGTTCCGCCTCTCACAGAGTTGACAAAGCAATTTCACTGAGTTAAACATACATTATCACTCAAGTCCTGTTTCCTTATTATTAATTTTTGTAATAATCTTTTAAAAATAAAACCCCAAATCATACACCCATATAAACAAGGGATAAATTATATGTTTCTTTCTGGTTTTCTACTCCCATGGTTCTTTCTCCAGATATGGTTAGCATTTTTTTTCATAAGTCTCTCAGAGTTGTCCTAGATTTTTGTATTGCTGTTAGTAGCAAAGTCAATCACATTAGATCTTTCCGTAACGTTTCAGTTACTGTGTATAATGTTCTCCTGGTTCTGCTTATTTCACTCTGTATCAGTTCATGTAGGTCTTCCCAGCTCTTATACAAATCAAGCAGTTTATCATTTCTTATAGCACAATATTATTCCATCACCATCATATACCACAATTTGTTCAGCCATTCCCCAATCAATGGACACCCCCTCATTTTCCAATTTTTTGCCACCACAAAAAGCATAGCTATAAATATTTTTGTACAAAGAGATCCTTTCCTATTTTTTATCTCTTTGGGATACAAACCCAGTAATTATATTGTTGAATCAAAAGGCAGGCATTCTTTTAAAGCCCACAAAGGTCATAATTTCAAATTGGTTCCCAGAATGGTTGGATCAAGTCACAATTCCACCAGCAATGCATTAGTGTCCCAATTTTGCCACATCCCCTCCAATATTTATTATTTTCCTTTACTGTCATACTGGCCACACTTGTAGTGTTTTTTAAGTGTTTGTGAACTTGAAATCAAACTCCTATACTTGACTTGCAAAGCCTTTCATATTCTGCCCTGACCCTGCCTACCCAGCCTCAGCTCCCAAGAGGCCCCAAGTCTCACTAGGATAACAAAAGTTTGCCATGATCATTCACCTTTGAATCTTGATTCATTTGATTCTCCTTGCCTAGAATGCATTCCCCTCTTTCCTATACCCACTTAATCTTACCCATCTTTTAAGATTCAGCTCAAGTCACAACTACTCCAGTCCTTGATGATCTCACTGAAATCTTCTCCACAAGAATTCCTGAGTGAATTCCTGTGACATTTTTAAATAAGCCTTGGATTTTCACTTATTAGAGATCTATGGTCCAGAACTTGAAGGGATCTCAGATGGCTCCTAGTCCAACCTCCTTAATTTTGTAGATGAGGAAATTGAGTCCTAAGCTGTTTAACTGGCTTATCCAAGGTCACAAAAGTCAGAGGTGGGATTTGAACCATGGTCTTCCTCTTGCCTCCGCTCTATCACACTATCCTTATTTACTTCATCTGATCTTATCTGTCTTGGCTACTGTTCTATGTTCACATTCTTATCTTCCCAATTATAACTCTTTCTCCTAATGACTCATTTTGATATAGCACTTCAAGCTTTGCATAGTGCTCTTCTCACCTCAATCTTTTGGGATAATTACAAAAGTATTTTACTCCTATTTTATAGATGAAGAAATAGGCACTAAGTTGCTCATTGTCAGATAGTCAGTGTTGAAGTCAAAGTCAGGATTTTAACCCAGATTTCCCTGCTCAAAGTCTAGTACTCTTTCCACTATGCCTTGTTCTCTCCCTAGAAAATAAGATCCTGGAGGATGGAAACCATATCATACACCTTTTGGATCCCACATTCCTAGTAGTTAACATAATGCCAAACCACATAGCAGGCATTCAATATATTTGTTTAATTAATTAGTCCTTTAATCATCTTCCTCTTCCTTATGCTGTGAATAATTAAAAAAAGAGAGGCAGGTGGCACCGGGAACATGCTAGCAAATATTTAACAGCTATCTATCAAAAAATGCACTGCCTGCACATGTATCACCTCTGTCAAATTGCTTGCCTTCTCAAGGAGAAAGGAAAGGAGGAAGAAATTTTGAAATGCAAGTTTAAAGGACAAATGTCAAAAATAGTTTTTGCATGTAATAAGGGAAAATAAAATAACAAATATCTTTAAAATGTACTCAGGACATACATTTAAGTTTAATCTACATCATTTACGTGCTTTCTATCACTTTCTTATTTCTAGACAATCAACAGAACAGTCAATGATATCCTGATTTGTTAGCATTTATCCGATATCTGAGGCGTAAATGCTCGCATGGAAAATTGAACAATTGACTTTCTCAAGCTGGCACAAGCTGGTTCCAATACACCCATGGCAGCTAGCAAGCATCCTGACCATTTCTGACACATTAAAATGAAGTAACTATCTATTACCTGGCTTTGGTTTGTCAGTGAAAGTTAAATGTCATGTGAAGAGACATCATTCTACTTAGAACAGGGGTGAGAGACAATCTAGCCATTTTGCCTTAGTTTTACTGACCTTCTCTGTGTTATCTCTATTACAGGTATAAGACAGGCAATTTGGAGAGTAAATTGTATCCTTTAGCTCATATACATCTAGTTAGGCACTCCTATTAACTTGAAGAATTTTTATTTCTTGTCCTAGTATTAAGAAAGAATAATTTTAGCCCGGCAAGAAATGTCAAGTAGAAAAAACTGGTTGTTAGCCTTCATTTTCGAGTTTGTGAGTTTTTTGTTTGATTTTTAATGATGTAGGGAAAAGAAGAACATCAAAAAATAAAAAATAAAACCATTGTTCAAAGCAGGCGGACAATTATAATGGATGCAGGGGAAAGGCAGCAATGCTTATTTATTAATTGGCTTCTATTTTCTCTGCCAAAATTATCTTTGGACTGGGAAGAAGAGCAATAGCTAATAAGGACTGGAAGTCCAATAGGAAACTTTCAAGTCACCAGGGCAGGAGAAATGACATGCTGAGGCTTTGCGCAGACTTGGGGACTTGATAGCCTAGTCACCTTCAGTGCTGTTTGAACAATGGTGAAGAATGGGAGAGGTGCCACAATACTTGAGAATGGCACATCTGGTCCCAGTAGTTTTTAAATGGAAGTTTACAAATGATTGACCAGTAAGTTGACTTTTACTTCTAGAAAAATTCTACAATACCTTATTTATGAAAGAGTTAATGAACAGCTGGAGAAGGCATCAGTGATTTCAAGGAGCTGGATGGCTCATCAAGAACATTTCTTTTCATGATAATAAAAAGAATGATGCTGTTTGTTCAGTCATTTTGGTTGTGTCTGGATCTTTGTGATCCCATTTGGGGTTTTCTTGACAAAGATACTAGAGTGGTTTGCCAATTCCTTCTCCAGCTCATTTTACAGATGAAGAAACTCATGCAAACACAGGGCTAAGTGACTTACCCAAGGTCATGTAGCTAGTAAGTGTCTGAGATCAGATTTGAACTCAGGAGGATGAATTTTCCTGATTCTAAGCTCAGGGCTCTATCCATGATAGAATGATAGCAAGCATACATTTAGCCCTTTAAGCTTTTCAAGGCATTTTGTAAATGTCTCATTTGATACTCACAAAACCATTAGGAGATAGATGCTGATATTATCCTCATTTTACTTTACAGTAAACAGGAAACAGAGGCAAAGAGAGATTTAGTGGTTTGGTCACACAGCTAGTGTCTGAGGCAGCATTTGAATTCCACTTTGCCATCTAGCTGCCTTTAGTGATAGTTACTAGAATGGCAGATCAGGGGAATGTTGCAGGGGTAGCCTATCATTACTTCAACAAAACATTTGACATGGTATCCCTGTGGACAAGATAGAGAAAGGGAGGCTAATGGAGATTATGCTTAAGTAGACTCATAGCTAGCTAAATGACTAGAACCAAAGATCCAGGATCAACCTGGTGAGTATCTAGGGAAATGTTCCAAGGATCTGGGTTATGCATTATTAATTTCCTCATCAATGAACAATTGAATTAGTGGAAGGATGAAAAAGTATTTATTAAGTGCTGAATATGTACCATGCACTATTCTATGCACTGAGGATACAGGTACAAGAATGAAGGCAATCCCTGCCCTCATTTTTACATTTTTATATTTACATTTACATCATTACATTTTTATGTGGGAAACAGCATTAAAAAAGGGAGCAGTGGCCAGGATGAACACTTAATTTTAGGAAATTACAAAGGTTATAGGATCATTTTATCATGTTAAAATTTGAAGGGACCTTATATGCTATGTGTTATAACACCTTCATTTTATAGATGAGAAAAATGAAGCCCAGGAAAGTTAAGTGACTTGCTAAAGGTCACACAGTTAGTGAGGGTCCGAGGTAGGATTTCAACCTGGGTTCCCTCAAATCCATATCCAATACTGTCTACTATGATATTGCCTCCCAAAAGGGACAGTAGGACTTCACGGGTCTGTATTGATGCAGACCATTCAAGAACTATGGCAGGGTTGATTTGACAGTTGATTTGATCATGGATCACATTTCTACACCTGAGGGATGGGACCTCAGAAGGGAGAAGGAAAGCATGCCCATGAGGTAACAGGGTCTTTTGGTCAGCGGGAAATTGTAGGAGAGTAGGGAAAGAAACAAAGTAAGAAAGGAGTTGGGCTTCCTTGAAATGACCATCATAGAAAGACAGCCACCATTCAGGACAGCCTGGCTCCCTGGCAAATGAGGTTGGCCAGGAGCTGATGGCCATAGAGTACTTGGATAAAGATGCAGATGGCATATCTATCAAGCTCCTCAGATCAATGCTCTAAGGAACAACGTATACATTAGACAAGTCCCAGATCTAATAGATCTGCAGTATTGAGTCCAACAATGAATTTATTAGGAACACCAAATGAATTTAATAGGCACACCTAATCTAATAATATGAATCTAATAATGAAATTTAATAATATGAAATTCTGCAGAGACAATTCTGTTGCTGTCCAGTTGTTTTTCGGTCATGTCCAACTCTTCATGACCCCCTTGGGGTTTTCTTGTTAAAGAAACTGGAGAGGCTTTCCATTTCCTTGTCCAGTTCATTTTGTAAATAAGGATCTTAGACAAACAGGGTTAGATGACTTGCCCAGGGTTACACAGCTAGTAAGCATCTGAGACTGGATTTGAACTCAAAACGATGAGTCTTCCTGATTCCAGACCTAGCACTCTATCTGCTGTGCCACCTCACTGCCCTAGATAGTTAATGGTAAATGTTTGGAATCTGAAACTCTGCTTAACACAAGATTATGGAGTCATTGATAAATATAGTTTGTCTGAAAATTTCTGAGATTTTTTAGAAGACTCCAAGATCAATATGAGTCAGAAAAAAAAACAACAATTTGGGATAGAACTAAAAGACCAGGAGATTTGACCTAGTCACTTAATATTCAGTTCATTCTACATTTACTACATTTCATTCATACATACTACAGTTGAGGAAGGAAAAAAAGGTAAATTGTAGAATTTACTGAGGTGGGTACAAAGGCTGTCAAGAGCATGCCAAATGGTGATCTTTTGAAGGAATCATTCATGGTTAGCCTGGGAAAAAGAAGACATGAGTTGCCATTATAATTATCCAGTATTTAAAGAAATTCCCTGTGAAAGATGGATTAGATGTATTCTCCTTAGCCCCAGAGGGAGGAATGAGAGGCAAGAGATCAAAGATATGGAGAAGTGGTTTTCAAATCCATGTTAAAAACCCCAAAAATTTCTCACCCATTAGTACTCTCCACAACTAGAATTGGGAGTGGGTTCCTCTTCAGTGCAGTTTTTCAAAGATCCCACTATTGGTAATTATAGAAAGCTTCATGAAGAAAGTACCATCTGATCTGAGCATCAAATAAGGCAAAGGACATACATAGTAGTCAGACAGCATTAGATGCTTTGACTTGTAAAAAACATAAGCTTGAGTCAAATGGAATCAATTCAAATTCTCTCTACCATTTAACACTTGTATAACATTGAACAAGCTCCTTTGTCTCTGTATGCCTCAGTTTCCTCATTTATAAAATGTCGATAAAACTACCTCATAGGATTATGAATATCATGTCAGTGTATGTAAAGTGTTTTCTGAACCAAAGTATTCTAAATATGATACAGAATTTCTTTATTGTAACTACCTTACAAAACACTTACTCTATAAATGTAAATTGCTACAATTTGGTAATTATTTTGAAATAGGCTTCATTCAGGAATTTTTGTATTTTTGCCTATATAGTCATAATTTGGGGGTGCCAGGTTAAGTTTTTATCATATTTTTCTTAGAAGTTTCCACTGAAGATATCTGCCAATATTCTATTGAATTTAGCAACATGAAAGGTTGATGCTTTTCTGAATCCTGTTGTGTCTTAAGGATCAGAGAGTAGGAAATACATTAAAATAGTTTTCTGAATAAGCTTAAAATATATTAGAAAAATCCTTCCGGGAAGCTGGTGAAGGTGGTTAAAAATGCCTGCAATTTAGAGGAATTTTCAATTGTCCAATCATTTATTTGACTTCTTAGCACAGTTAGTAAGCTACTGGCTTCTCAGCAAGCTGGTTCTACAGCAAATTTTTCACCAACCCAGGCTTACATCACACAGCTATGCCAACCCAGAACAAGGAAAGGATCCATTAGTCTCTATGAAAGAGATTGACTGAAAGGAATGGCAAAAGGGATTATGGGAATTCAGTAGAGGTGGGAAAAGAAGTCCATGAAGGAGGAGGTTTGGGGAAGATATCCTAAAGGATAAAGGTCAAAGGTAGACGACAGAGGGAAAAGGGGAAAAAATGATGCTGGCAATTTTTGTTTTGTTTTGTTTTTTAGCACCTGTGTCTGGGCAGCATCTGACAGAAAAAGACATCTGTTTAGATTTGAAATTTAAAAATAAATTCAGTCAGATGCCATGAAGTTTAGTCAAAAGCCAAAAGGTGCCCTTACCTCTTTCCCCTACTTCCCCTCAAAAAATGATGTTAGAAAAAAAAATTTCATGGTTGTAAGAGAGAGTGTCATTTCAAAGGAAGGGCATATCCTATACCAAGTAGCCACTACTAATTCTATTTCACAGTGATGTTATTAATGTATTTTAATCAAAACATGACCAATTAAATCACAAGTCCCGATACCCCCTTCCAGTGCTATGAAACTAAAAACTCCAGGTGACAAGGGCAGCTAGGTGGCACAGTGGATAGAGTGTGGAGCCTAGAATTAAAAGAACTTATTTTTCTAAGTTCAAATATGTACGAGCCTAGGAAAGTCACTTAACCCAGTTTGCCTCAGTTGAATTTTCTAACTCCCAGGTCAATATCCATCATCAGGACCTAGTTCTGAATCACTCTCAAGACAGGAGAAGCAATGCTGTGAAGTTCTATTTCTTTTTCGAAATAGTTTTGCTCCCTCTCAACTTTTTACTGTCAATTATTTCCCAAAGTCATTTGGCTCAATTAATACTTCTAAATAAAATAAACTTGAAATCCAAAGAATTTATCATGATTTCAGCACAATTTGTAACACTAAACAAAGAATAAGAGATCATTTGGATTTCTTTTTAGAACCAGTTATTCTGCACTGTTGATATGCAGCCCCTTATCCAGAAGTTCTCTCAACCATCATTTAAAACCTAAACTTGCGGATATTAATGAAGTTATGTGAAGTGATATTTTATGGTTGATTATATGTATGATGTCCCTCCTGGCAATAAGTCAAAGAAATAACTGCTAGAAGAGATCCTGGGTGTGCCTGTTATAGTACAATTCAGGATAATCAAATCAAGACAAATTATAAAATCCAAACAAGCTGCCATTTTTTTAATCCTTGAAAGCTTGGTTTAATTCATTAAGGCTGAGTCTACATTGTCACCACTAATCAAACTGATTCATTTCATGATGTAGATCACAACTGTTGAGGCTTCTACGTATAAAAAATTTTAAGTACTTGGACAGTCATTTATCTAAGAGTATCTGGAATTTTGTGGACTAGAAGCTCAAAAAGTGAAACAGACTGCCTCACTTAGTAAGTTCCCTTCTTCCAAGGGAAGACAAAGGCTAGTTGATCACTTTTCAAAGATGTTGTAGAAGGGTTTTGTCTGGTTTCAGTTGGACCAGGTGGATCCTAAAGTCCTTCTGAACTCTGAGATTCTGGGATAATAAAACTTTATATTCATGAGCCATTTAAATTTCAAAGCTTTGAAGTATTTCACTTAAATTCAGTTGTGTAAGTATTATAGAGTCTGGTTTAAGCTTATTTTTCTATTTAGAATTATAAGTTCTGAGCCCAGTCATATACTTTAGACAGTTATGTATAATGCTAGGTCTGGAATCAGGAAGACCTGAGTTGAAATTCAGTCTCCAAAATACATAGAGGTTGGAGAAGGGAGAGATCAGAACCACTTTGCACCAAAATATCTCTGCCTATTAATTTAGGACTTTGGGTTCCTTTTGATAGCATACCTGAGGCATCCCATTCCCAGAATTATTTGAAGAATCAGCAACAGAATCTGTTATCTTTTTTTTAATTCTTGATATAGATGGTACTCTAAAAAAGAAAAGAAGGAAGGAAGGAAGGAAGGAAGGAAGGAAGGAAGGAAGGAAGGAAGGAAGGAAGGAAGGAAGGAAGGAAAGAAGGAAAGAAGGAAGGAAGCAAGGAAGCAAGGAAGCAAGGAAGGGAAGGAAAGAAAGACTCAGTTTCCAATATTTACTGGCCAGGTGACCTTGGGCAAGTCACTTTAGCCCCTCTTTGCCTCAGTTCCTCATCTCTAAAATAAACTGGAGAAGGAAATGGAAAATTATTTCAGGGCCTTTGCCAAGAAAACCCCAAAAGGGTTCACAAAGAGTTGGACATGACTGAAAGTGACTAAAGAACAACACAAAACCTCCCAGAGTGAGTATAATAAGAGGTAATATTTGTAAAATGCTTTGCAAAATTTAAAGCTCTATATAAATATTAGCTATTGTTCATGTCATTATTTTTATGACACAAATCAGGTCATCTAAGATCAGCATTGTGAGCTTAGAGCCACAGCGTGGATCTTTTGCTGAACAGCAGCATGATAGGGAAGAGGACTGGACAAAGAGAAGTCTTGAACTCAAGCCACAGCTCTGATACATACTAGTTCTATGACCTTGGCCAAGGCAGTTAACCTGAACCTCACTTTCCTTTACTGCAAAATCAGAGATTTTGGCAGTTAGGTGGAATAGTGGATAATGTTAGGGCAGGGGGCAGGAAGACTCCTCTTCCTGAGTTCAAATCTGGTCTCAGACCCTTAATAGCTTTTACATTAGGGAGGAGGTAGGTAAACCAGTGGATAGAGCACTGAGCCTGAAGTTTGGAAGACTCCTCTTCCTGAGTTCAAATCTGATCTCTGACACTTCTGTCACCCTGAGCAAGTCACTTAACCCTTTTTGCCTCAGTTTCCTCATTTATAAAATGGATCAGAGAAGGAAAAGACAAACCAGTCCAATATGTTTGTCAAAAAACAAAAACAAATGGAGTCATGAAGTTTGACTCAGCTAAAATGACTCAACAACAACAAAATAACAACAAAATTAGATTTAAACTAACTGATTGCTATGTACCATAGAGCATCTCAAAGAATCCAGGGATTCTTTTTTTTTCTATAGTATTATAAAAGAGTACAAGAGGAAGAAAAGCTGAAATTCAACTGCATCTCCCTTCAGTCCTTCCATATTTCGCTTCTAGTCTCAGAAGAGCCAAGCATGTGACACTGTATTTCTGCTATCTAAAGGAGACTGGGCTTCTTGTGGTTGAGCTTGTGATGCAGTGATAATGACTGAGTATCAGGCTCATTTCCTGAGACATGACACTGCCCTGGATCTTCTCTCTCTGTGGGTCAGCACAACAGAAGGATGACAGGGCCATCATTCACTGTACAAGAATAACTGGTGTTAGGACCTCCTGGGCCTTTTTATCCTTCCCAGACTTGAAGCTGCGTGATGTTTTGTCTCATCTGTGGCAGAGGAAAGCATGTTAAACCTTTTTCGAGTCCAGAATCATTGATCTCTAGGTCCCTTCTGGAGACTTGCCCAGGGTCACAGAGCTGGTGTGTGTCAGAGGCAAGCCTTATGCATCCAGATTCCAAGGCCAGTTTCCTAAACACTGTTGCAATGCTTCTAAACCCAAATTTAGAGGAATAAGCCTATTTTGGACCCATCAAAACAATGTGGATTTAAAAGAAATAGATAATCCTCATGGAATGTTTTTAAAAGGAAAAATAAATTGTGAATAAGGTATTAAAGGGAAATTTTAAGTATGGGTCACTTACCACCATTATATACTTATAAGTTTCTTATACACATCACAAGAACTTGAACTCAGATCTTTATGGTTACAAGGACAAGTCTATAGCTTCTATGTCTAAGCTACTACTTATGCTAATAAATGAATGAGTGATTGAATGAGTGAGTGAATGAAAAATGAATGAATAGATGAATAAATAGATGTATATATAAATACTGTAAAAGCAAAAAGTGAACTGTAAAAATAAGTAAATGGATTGGTTATTGATTATAAACCAATTAGATACTCTGCTTGCTGTGCTTACAAATATCTTCAGTTTACATAAATGAAGTAAAGCTCATAAGTGAACTTCTCTTCAGGGTCAGGTACATGGACACTAAATAAATAAACTATTTATTGAAAATATAAGGATAAAAAAGGATTTCTAACTCTAAGGGATTCCAACTCCACCCACATAAAGCTCCCTGGTTCTGCAAGGAACCACTTTTCCTCTACCACAGGGTACACTGATGCTTCCTGATCTAACTAACCCAAAATTTTTATTATTCTAAATAAACTATCACTATTATCCTTATAATTCTTAACTTTGTCTCCAAGTTATAAAAATAGCAATGGCTAGCTGGCTGAGTCTCAGCAAGAACCAAGTTAGGACTCTGAGCCTTAGAAGACTATACATACACATACATTTATTTATTTATATATATATATATATATATATATATATATATATATGTATATATATACACACACACATATATATGTTGTATTATACACAGGTGTATATGTATACATGTTTTCGTGTGTTTATATAACATGTGTTACATGTATGCAATATAATTTATTGTGTACATATATTGTAACTAGACTATATGTTTTATTACAATTATAACATAATTTATGGTATGTGTATGTGTACATACATGAATATATCCATATGCATAAATATAGTTATGTTATTACATGATACAGTATATTATAAAATTAGACAATATGTTTTGTTATAATTATATAATATAATTACTTTATGGTGTGTATATATGTACATATATGAATATAAACATATGCATGTATGTATGCATATATACATATATTGGTATTATTGTATATACATACTCAAAAATGTTAAATTAATGAAAAATTAGGTGAAAAGAATCTCCAGTACCAAAAGTGATTGGGTTTAATCCCAAATAGTGAGTACTCTTAAGCAAAGAGAAAAAAATCTATCCAAGTATATCTCAAAATCATTGATCTCCCTGCATTGGCCATTATAATAAATATACCAATTTGGCTTTCATCATTAACTTGCTCTGTGTTTGTACTTTTATAAATGGGCTGCCCACTAAATCAGCCACAATGGTGACTGAGGCAATCTAAACCAACCTTAGTCATACTTCTAGAACTAATCTAAAACAGTAATCCAGAAACACAGGTGAAAGTTGAATTCTTGGTGTGGCTTTGAAATCATCTACCTGTGCCCTTCAGAAGGAGAATTAAACAATTGTTGTTAATACCTGAAATATTTGGAATCAGTTGGCAGAAAAGAGGAGGGAGTGCAAGAGAAAGAACTGCCAATATTGGTGTTGTCTGGGAAGGATACCTACAGTTAGAAACCAAAGGATGCTTTTTATCTGAGCCAGGATAAGGCTCAACTACCTTCATCTGGAATTCAAGGTCCTCTACATTGTGACCCTAATCTTCTTTTCCAGCTTTATATCTCACTTCTCCTCTACTTGAACCTGATGTTCTAAGAGCCAGAATGGTCTATCTGCTAACTCTCTGTCCCCCAGAAGATCCTGTAATTCACTACTGCTATGTATTTGCTCCAGTTGTCTACTCTTTGACATGTCTTCCTTCTCCCCTGTCTGTCTAAATTATGCACATATTTTGTGACCCAGGTGAAATCCCTTGGCTTTTTCTGTAAAACCACAAGGCTCAGATACCTGTACCACCTACTTTATTTCTTTTGAAAATTTTATTTAATTAATGCATTTAGAATATTTTTCCAAGGTTACATGATTCATGTTCTTTCTCTACCCTCCAAGACCCCCTCCTATAGCCGACATGCAATTCCATGGTTTTTACATGTCATTGATCAAGCCCTTTTGCTGTATTATTGATAAGTGCACTAGTGTGATTGTTTAGAGTCTACATCCCCAATCATATCCCCTTCGATCCATGTGATCAAGCAGTTGTCTTTCTTCTGCGTTTCTACTCCCACAGTTCTTTCTCTGGTGTGGATGGTGCTCTTTCTCATAAATCCCTCAGAATTGTCCTCCATCACTGCATTGCTTCTAGTAGAGAAGTCCATTACCTTCGATTGTACCACCGTGTCTCAGTCTCTGTGTACAATGTTCTCCTGGTTCTGCTCCTCTCGCTCTGCATCACTTCCTGGAGGTTGTTCCAGTCTCCATGGAATTCCTCCACTTTATTATTACTTTGAGCACAATAATATTCCATCACCAACATCTGCCACAATTTATTCAGTTGTTCCCCAATCAAAGGGCATCCCCTCATTTTCCAAACTTTTGTCACCACAAAGAGCGCAGCTATACATATTTTTTGTACCACCTACTTTAAATGGCTGTTGTGAGGATCATATGAGATAAAACTTAGTACAGTGCCTGGCACACAATCGGTGTTATATAATGCTTATTCCTTCCCCCTTCCCCGTACACACACATTTGGCAATTTTATCAGGGGCTATCTCATCTTATATTGGAAATTATTGCCTCATATTAATATTTATTTTTTCATCTCTTTATGCATTGTTTTCCTCTAATTGGATTGTAATGTAAGATCTTTGTGGGCAAGATCTCAGGTCATGTTTGTATTTCTTTCTGGGCTTTGTTCACAGTTTATTGATCAGAAAGAAATAACTTTTCCAGGCAAGAGAATAGCAATAATTAGGCAGCTGGGTGGTTCAGTGGATTGAGAGTCAGGCCTAGAGATGGGAGGTCCTAGGTTCAAATCTGGCCTCAGATACTTCCCAGCTGTGTGACCCTGGGCAAGTCACTTGACCCCCATTGCCTAGCCCTTACTACTCTTCTGCCTTGGGGCCAATACACAGTATTGACTCCAAGACGGAAGGTAAGGGTTTTAAAAATAATAATAATTAGGGACAGCCAGAAGCAAAATTCTAAATAATAGAAATTAGTGTGCAGAGTCTTCCCTTTAATTACACTTTGCCATTTCTTCTGTAGGCATCTCTCTGTTTCTTCCCTTTTGCTCTTCTACCCCCTCCACACTTTCAAGTTTCCAGTTGCTTTAGTATTCTTTCTTCATAAGAATTGGAAAGACTTTAGAAGCCATTCATTGCTAACTTCCCACTTACAAATGAGGAAACTGAGGCCCATAGAATTAAGTGACTTGTCCAAGGTCACAGAAGTAATAATTTTCATAAGTGGGGTGTGAACTCAGGACCTCTGACTCCAGATCCAAAACTTCTTCAGCTATTCCAATTTTTTAAATGATAAAATCCAGGAAAGTATATGATCTCAGTTATTTGTTTTTAGTGTAAATAAGTACAAGTCAATCTGTTTCATATTCTATGGTATGAAATAATATTAGATGTGATTTTAATGCCTTGTAATTTCCTCTGAAAAATTTGGTTTTGAGAACAGCTGGGTGACTCAGTGGATTGAGAGCCAGGCCTAGAGATAGAAGGTCCTGGGCTCAAATTTGGCCTAAGATACTTCCTAGCTACATGACCCTGGGCAAGTCACTGAACCCCCATTGCCTAGCCCTAACCACTCTTCTGACTTAGAATCAATATACAGTATTGATTCCAAGATGGAAGGTAAGGGTTAAAAAAAAAAAAGCTTGGTTTTTATTATGAAATTTCATACCTGAGCTTGAAAATACTGGGACCCTTCATAGGCACATTTAAAATTATACCATGTTGGCAATAATCAATTTTGTTTTTGAAAAGCGACCCTGCCCATGGCTATCAGGAGCAGCATCTTCCAATATAAAATTCTAGTGGAACACAGAGAACTTCTTCAGCAAAGGGTTAGCAATGAGTTTGTTATATTTTTACTTTAACTAGTAGCTACTTCTCAACCTGTCTGGTGGGCTCTTGCTCAACTCGGAGTAAATTATTGTCCTTCATACTCAATGAAGACAAACGTGACATCATTATGTTGGGTTTATGTTAGTGTGCTTGATTGTGGCTGCAGTAGGAAAGGCTCTCCCACAGGTTAGGCACATATATCCCATATGAGCATTTTGGACGGAGATAGCGTCAAATTTGTACTAGACAGATAGATGGATAAATAGACAGACAGACAGGCAAAAGAGGGAGCTTGAAAGGAGTAAAGGAAGGGAGGATGCAACATGAAATAATGTTGTGAAGGAGGGAAAAAAAGTTTAAGCACCTAAGTATGGCCCCAGTGTTTCCAATGCTCAATTCTGAAATTCCACTAACACAAAACAAACCTTTTAAAGAAGTTAAAAGTAATTAAAAGATAATGCCTACACGAGGAGAAGCAGATATAAGCCTGTTTATAGTAAAGTATAAATTATTGATGTCAATAGTTTTGATTATTGGGAAACTGGTGTAGTTGAAGGAATTTTGAATCTGGGGTCAGAGGAAGAGCAGAAAAGGAAGAAGAGAATGAGAAAATAGAGAGTTAAGTTGTGAACAAAATGAAGCATGGTTAGGGTCCCTCCGGAAACAGTGGTCTAGAAAGGCTTATTGCTTCAACCATTAAATAAAAACTCTTCAGGTATTTAAAGCTCTTCCCAGGCTGGCCTTACCACATTTTTCCAGCTTTTGCAAATTGTTCCCCTTTACTGTTCCCAAAACAAGATGCTCTGTTTTCTTTTTCTGTGGCTTTGCATTACTTATGTCAGGAACATATATACTTTTTCTCTTCACCTTTTAGGATTTCTAATCTCCTTCAAGTCAACTCATGAATCACCTTTCTAATAAGGCCTTTACAGCTCCCTCAGAGGCTGGTGTCCTCTCGTCCCTAAATCACCTTGTTTAAATTCTGTATATTTCTTTCCACATACATGTTTACTTTTCTAATAGAACATAGGTTCCTTGAAGGCAGAATTTTTGTCTTTGTACCCTCCAGTCTCCCACCCATAATGCGCGGAACATAAGTCAGCACTTAATAAGTTCTTATTAATTTAATGACTGATATCATTTGATTGCTTATCCATGGGGGAATGTCTGGTATGGATATCTGTTAGTTCCCTATATGTCTTGGAAATGAGACCCTTTTGAGAGGTTCTTAATGCAAAGGGTTTTCCCCCTTAATTGCCAATTTCACTTCTTGTCCTAGTTCTATTGGTTTTGTTAGCATTAAGAGGCTTTTTGAAAGACTACTCAGTATTGGTGTTGGAGGGGCAATTGCAAGAGAGAAGTGATTATGTGTCTTTCTTAAAGAAAGCTCTTTAGGTTGGTGACTATCTTGAAAGGGTTGTTCACGTATATCCTGCTGGATGATGTGTGTCTTGTCAAAATATTGAGAAAAGAAAATTGTGGTCAGCATTCCTAAAACCTGAATAATCTGTTTAACAAACAGTAGTCATATTGGGTGTGATATATTGTCAGAGAAAAGAGAGTCAAAGGTTACTAATTAAGGATTCTCACACCATCTTAATTCTACTTTTTTAAAGGAAAAAGGAAACAAAGAAAGACTATAGTATCATAAATTTAGAGGTAGAAGGGATATTGGAGGGTGTAAATTTCCTCATTTTGCAGATGAGGAAACTGAGACCTAGTGATATTAAATGACTTGCCCAAGATCACACAGCTAAATAAATTGGGGGTTTGAATTTGAGATTCTGTGATTTCAAATGAAGGACTCTTCTCATAGTATCATGTTGTTGCAATAGACAGAGATCTAGTTAATTTATAGATGTACACACCACCTAACAAAAACTGAACAAAAACATATTTTTCAGTCATGTTCAACTCTTCTTGACCCCTTCTATCCTGCACTATCTCCCAAAGTCTGGCAAGCTCATGTTCATTAGTTCCATGACACCATCTGTCCATCTCATCCTCTGTCATCCCCTTCTCTTTTTGCCCTCTATCTTTCTTAACATTAACGGTTTTTACAGTGAGTCCCATTTTCTCATCATGTGGCCAGAGGACTTGAGCTTTAGCTTCAGTATTTGACCTACCAATGAAAAGGCTAAGTTAACTTCTTTACATATTGACTGATTTGATCTTCCTCCTGCACAAGAGACTCTCAAAGGTCTTCTCTAGCACCACAATTCAAGAGTATTGATTCTGAAGCACTTAGCTTTCCTTATAGTCCATCTCTCAGAACCATACATTATTGTTACTGGAAAAACTATAGCTTTGATTATATGGGATGTGTGTGTGTGTATACATATATATAGTTCAAGAGTGTCCAGAGACTTCCTGGTAAACATGGTGGCAGGGTAGACCCAGGACTTTTCCTCTCCTCACCACCTCCTGATATCGACTACCTCAAAAGGCCAAAAAAACTAAATTCATGTGAACAAAGGGACTCTACAGTAGGACACAACATTAAATGTACGTGGGATTTGGGCATTGGGCATTTCCACATTATAAGGGGGTGAAATAGCTTCCACCCAAAATGCGAGCTGATCAACCCTCCCCCACCTACAGAGCCAGAATCAGAGCTAGTGCACTAGAATCAGTGAGTGAGTGAGGGGCACCTCTAGAGTGAACAAGGGACACCTCTAGGTTCTTGGCATCTGACTGAGACCACCAAAGACCTACTCCTGAGAGCAAATAGACCTGAGACCCCAGAAGGCTGAAAAGCACAGACCTTAGACACCCATATGGAAATAGCACAGAGAAGAGAAGTAAGCAGTAGAAGATGCAGAGACTTGAGAGGTGGCCTCAGGCAAAAACCATGCTCCTTAGCTCCATACACAGAGAGCCTGCCCTCCTCACCCAGACTTCTGACTGGAAAGGAACAATCAACCATAGTGATGGCAAACAATGCTGAGGAAAAGCAACTTCCCAACACCAAGGAAAACAAGAATAAGGCATTGACTTCGGATAATTTTTTATGGAGGAAACATCCAGACTACAGAGGAAATAGCAGAAGAGGACATACAAATAAATGCATCCAAACCTTCCCAAAAAATGGAAATTGGCCACAAGCTCTTAAAGAATTTAATTTGGAGCTTATCAAAAAGATGGAAGGATTTTGGCAAGAAAAGTGGAAAATAGTTGAAGAAGAAAATAACAGTTTAAAGGACAGAAACTCCCAACTGGAGAAACAGCTGGAAGCCACAAAAAGCAGGATAGGCCAAACCAAAAAGAAAAATCAAAAGATTATAGCAGAAAACCAGTTCTTAAAGACCAGAATTAGGCAACTGGAAGTCAATGATCTTGCAAAACAGCAAGAATTTAAAAAGCAAAGTCAAAAGACTGACAAAATAGGAGAAAATATAAAATATCTCACTGACAAGATGATAGATCAGGAAAAACAGTCTTGAACAGACAATTTGAGAATCATTGGTCTACCTAAAACCCAGAAATGAACAGAGATCTTGACATCATACTACAAGAAATCATCCAAGAAAACTGCCCTGATGTTCTTGAACAAGGGGCCAAAATAGACATTGAAAGAGTTCATAGAACATCCTTTACACTAAATTCTTAAAAGACAACCCCCAGGAATGTAATTGCCAAAGTCAAGAGCTTCCAAGCTAAGGAGAAAATTTTGCAAGAAGCCAAAAAGAGACAATTCAGCTATTAAGGAGCAGCAATCAGGCTTGGAATATGATAATCAGAAAGGCAAGAGAATTGGGTCTTCAACCAAGGATTACTTACCCATCAAAACTAACTATATACTTCCAGGGGAAAGTATGGGAATTCAACAAAATAGAAGGTTTCCAAGTATTTGTAAAGAAAAGACCAGAACCAAGTGAAAAGTTTGATATCCAAACACAAAATCAAGAGAAACATGAAAAGGTAAATAAGAAAGAGAAGGGAAAGGGAAAAAATGTTTTTTATTTAAATTTTCTTCTTTAAGGGCTTCAATAAGATAAAATTGTTTATATTAATATATGGAAAATGTTATTTGTAAATCTCAAAGTTATATTCACTATTATAGTAATTAGAAGAATCATTTACAGGAAGAGATTGGGGTATTAAGTGGTATAAGATGATATAAAAAATAAGAAAAAGGGAGGGGTGAATAGAAGATGGCACCAAGGGAAACTTGAAGGAATAAGATAAATAGGATTATCTATATCACACAAATAGGTACATGGGAAGGGGAGAGGAAGAATACTATGATAAGAAGGAGAGGAAGAGAGTGCTAATAATTAATACTTAAACCTTACTCTCAGTGAAATCAGTTCTGAGAGGAAAGAACATCTATATACATTGACGTATTGAATTCTATCTTACCCTACAGGGAAAGTGAGAAGGGAAAACCAAGAGGGGGAGCAGGGTGGGGAGTACAAAAAGGGAGGGAAAGAGTGAGGGGAAGGAAATTAACAGACACTTAAAAAAAGACAAAAAAAAGAAACAAAAGGGAGGGGGCAGAAAGGGAAGTATAATAAGGGTGGGGATTAGGGGAACTGATTAAAAGCAAGCCACTGGTTTAAAAGGATATAGCAAAAGAAGAAAGGGCAGAACTAGGAGAGGATATCAAAATGTTGGGGACTACAAAAGTGGCAATCATAACATTGAATGTGAATGGGATGAAGTCATCCATAAAACGAAAACAGAGTGGATTAGAAATCAAAATCCTACCATATGTTGTCTATAAGAAACATACATAATGTAGGTAGACACTCACAGGTTAGAATTAAAGGTTAGAGCAAAATCTATTGGTCCCCAATTGAGAAAAAGAAGGCAGGAATCTCAATCATGATATCTGATGAACCTAAAGTAAAAATAGATCTGATTAAAAGAGATAGGGAAGCTAATTACATCCTGATAAAAGCCAGTGCAGACAGTGAGGAAATATCAGTATCCAACATGTATGCGCCAAATGGTATAGCATCCAAATTTCTAAAGAAGAAAATAGTAGAGGTGAAGGAAGAAATAGATAGTAAAACTATAATAGTGGGTGGCCTGAACTTTCCTCTATCAAATCTAGATGAATCAAATAAAAAAAATAAGAAAGAGGTAAAAGATGTGAATGAAATCTTAGAAAAATTAGAATTAATAGAGAAATAGAGAAAAATAAATAGGGACAAAAAGGAATATACATTCTTTTCAGCAGCACATGATACATTCAGAAATATTGACCATGTATTGGGGCATAAAAACATGGCAAACAAGTGAAAAATAAATTCAGCCTTATCAGATCATAATACAATAAAAAGTAATTAGTAAGGGTGCATGGAGAGCCAAATTAAAAAATTAACTATAAATTAAATAATATGATTCTCCAAAATAATATTATTTTAATATAGAACAAATTTAATAAAGAACAAATCATAAAAGCAATAATTTCCTTGGAAGAAAATGACAATGATGAGACACCCTTTCAAAATCTATGGGACACAGTCAAAGCAGGAATCAGGGGAAAATTTATTTCCTTGAGTTCATATATTAACAAATCAGAAGGGCAGAGGTCAATGAATTAGACATGCAAATCAAAAAACTTGAAAGTGAACAAATTAAAAATCCTCAGATGAAAACTAAATTAGAGATCCTAAAAATTAAAAAAGAAATTAATAAAATTATAAGTAAAAGAACTATTGATTTCATAAATAAGATTAGAAGCTGGTATTTTGAAGAAAAAGAAACAAACAAAATAGACAAAATATTGGTCAAGCTAATAAAAAAAGGAAAGAAGAAAACCAAATTAATAGTATTAAAGATAAAAAGGGAGACCTCACCTGTAATGAAGAGGAAATTAAGGCAATCATTAAAAACTATTTTGCCCAATTATATGACAACAAATATGACAATGTAGGTGATATGGATGAATATTTACAAAAATATAAATTGTCTAGACTAACAGAGGAAGAAATAGACTACCTAAACAATCCCATATGAGAAAAAGAAATTAAGCCATCAAAGAACTCCCTAAGAAAAAAATGCCCAGGTATAGATGGATTCACAAATGAATTCTATCAAACATTCAAAGAACAACTAATCCCAATATTATATAAACTATATGACAGAATAAGTTAAGAAGAAGTTCTACCAAATTCCTTTTATGACACAAATATGGTACTGATTCCAAAGCCAGGCAAGTCAAAAACAGAGAAAAGAAACTATAGACCAATCTCCCTAATGAATATAGATGCAAAAATCTTAAATAAGATATTAGCAAAAAGACTCCAGCAAGTGACCAGGAGGATTATTCACTATGACCAGGTAGGATTCATACCAGGAAAGCAAGGATGGTTCAATATTAGGAAAACCATCCACATAATTGACCATATTAATAAGCAAACTGACAAAAATCACATGATTATCACAGTAGATGCAGAAAATTTTTTACAAAATATAACTCATTCCTATTAAAAACACTAGAAAGCATAGGAATAGAAGGGTCTTTCCTAAAAATAATAAACAGTCTCTATCTAAAACCATCAGCCAACATCATCTGCAATGGAGATGAACTAGAAGCCTTCCCAATAAGATCAGGAGTGAAACAAGGATGCCCATTATCACCTCTATTGTACTAGAAACACTAGCAGTAACAATTAGAGAAGAAAAAGAAATTGAAGGTTTTAAAATTGGCAATGAAGAGACCAAGCTATCACTCTTTGCAGATGATATGATGGTCTACTTAAAGAATCCTAGAGAATCAACTAAAAAGCTAGTGGAAATAATCAACAACTTTAGCAAAGTTTCAGGATACAAAATAAACCCACATAAGTCATCACCATTTCTATATATCTCCAACCCATCTCAGCAGCAAGAATTAGAAAGAGAAATTCCATTTAAAATCACCCTAGACAACATAAAATACTTAGGAATCTAACTGCTGAGACAAACACAGGAACTATATGAACACAACTACAAAACACTCTCCACACAATTAAAACTAGACCTAAAAAATTGGAAAAACATTGATTACTCATGGGTAGGAAGAGCGAACATAATAACAATGACAATCCTATCCAAATTAATTTACTTATTTAGTGTCATATCCATTGAACTAAAAAAAACAAACAACTTTTTTACTGAATTAGACAAAACCATAGCAAAGTTCACTTAGAAGACCAAAAGATCAAGGATATCTAGGGAAATCATGAAAATAAATGCAAAGGAAGGAGGCCTTGTAGTCCCAGATCTCAAACTATACTATAAGTCAATGGTCATCAAAACAATTTGGTACTAGCTAAGAGATAGAAAGGAGGATTGGTAGAATAAAATTGGGGTAAGTGACCTTAGCAAGGCAGTCTATGATTAAGCCCAAAGATCCCAGCTTTGGGGATCAAAACCCACTATTTGATAAAAACTGCTGGGAAAATTGGAAGACAGTATGGGAGAGATTAGGTTTGGATCAGCATCTCACACCCTATACCAAGATAAACTCAGAATGGATAAATGACTTGACTATAAAGAAGGAAACTATAATAAAATTAGCTGAACACAGAATAGTATACATGTCAGACCTTTGGGAAAGGAAAGACTTTAAAACCAAGCAAGAGCTAGAAAAAAAATCACAAAATGTAAAATCATTTTGATTACATCAAATTAAAAAGGTTTTGTACAAACAAAACCAATGCAACCAAAATAAGAAGGGAAGTAACAAATTGGGAAATAATCTTCATAACAAAAACCTCTGACAAAGGTCTAATTACTCAAATTTATAAAGAGCTAAACCAGTTGTACAAAAAAATCAAGCCATTCTCCAATTGGTAAATGGACAAGCAACATGAATAGGCAATTTTCAGATGAGGAAATCAAAACTATTAATAAGTACATAAAAAAGTGTTCTAAATCTCTAATAGTCAGAGAGATGCAAATCAAAACAACTCTGATGTATCACCTCATACCCAGCAGATTGGCTAATATGACAGCAAAGGAAAGTAATGAATGCTGGAGGGGATGTGGCAAAGTCAGTACATTAATGCACTGCTGGTGGAGCTGTGAATTGATCCAACCATTCTGGAGGGCAATTTAGAACTATGCCCAAGGGGCGCTAAAAGACTGTCTGCCCTTTGATCCAGCCATAGCATTGTTGGGTTTGTACCCCAAAGAGATAATAAGGAAAAGGACTTGTAGAAGAATATTCATAGCTGCGCTCTTTGTGGTGGAAAAAAATTGGAAAATATGTGGATGCCCTCAATTGGGGAATGACTGAACAAATTGTAGTATCTGTTGGTGATGGAATACTATTGTGCTCAAAGGAATAATAAAGTGGAGGAATTCGATGTGAACTGAAACAATCTCCAGTAATTGATGCAGAGCGAAAGGAGCAGAACCAGGAGAACATTGTATACAGAGATTGATACACTGTGGTACAATGGAATGTAATGGACTTCTCCATTTCTGGCAATGACTTGGAGGGATCTATGAGAAAGAACACTATCCACATTCAGAGGAAAAACTGTGGGAGTAGAAACACAGAAGAAAAACAACTGCTTGTCTATATGGGTCAGAGGGATATGGCTGGGGATATAGACTCTAAATGAACATCCTAATGCAAACACCAACAAAATGGAAATAGATTCTGATCAAGAGCACATGTAATGCCCAATGAAATTGCGTGTTGGCTGCAAGAAGGGTGGGGGAAGGGGAGGGAAGGAAATAATGTAACTCGTGTAACCAAGCAATAATGTTCTAAATTGACTAAATAAATTAAATTTTTTTAATATATTTTATTTGATCATTTCCAAGCATTATTCGTTAAAGACATAGATCATTTTCTTTTCCTACCCCCCACCCCCCATAGCCGATGCGTAAGTCCACTGGGCATTAGATGTTTTCTTGATTTGAATCCATTGCTTTGTTGATAGTATTTGCATTAGAGTGTCCATTTAGAGTCTATCCTCTGTCATGTCCCCTCAACCTCTGTATTCAGGCAGTTGCTTTTCCTCGGTGTTTCCACTCCCATAGTTTATCCTTTGCTTATGAATGGTGTTTTTTTCTCCTGGATCCCTGCAAGTTGTTCAGGGACATTACACCGCCACTAATGGAGAAGTCCATTACGTTTGATTATACCACAGTGTATTAGTCTCTGTGTACAATGTTCTCCTGGTTCTGCTCCTCTCGCTCTGCATTACTTCCTAGAGGTTGTTCCAAATAAATTAAATTTTTAAAAAGACTCCAGCAAGTGATCATGAGGTGGGATTTATACCAGGAATGCAAGGATGGTTCAATATTAGGAAAACCATTTACATAATTGACCATATCAACAAACAAACTAACAAAAATCACATGATTATCTCAATAGATGCAGAAAAAGCCTTTGACAAAATACAACACCCATTCTTATTGAAAACACTAGACAGCATAGGAATAGAAGGGTCTTTCCTAAAAATGATAAACAGTATATATCTAAAACTATCAGAAAGCACCATCTACAATGGGGATAAATTAGAAGTCTTCCCAGTAAAATCAGGAGTGAAACAAGAATGCCCATTATCATCTTTATTATTTAACATTTGTGTGAGAGGTGGAAACCCAGAGCCTTTTTTTGGACATGGGCAAAGACTGTACTGGTTCCAAAGATTCCAGAAGTGGTGGGGGATGGGCAGAGAAGATTTGGAATCCTTGAGAAAGAAACTCAGAGAGAGAGCAGCAGTTGGGTGCCTGACTCTGACTCTGACTCTGTGACAGCAGAGAGATAGGTCCAGTGTGGCTGGGTCTTGATCCCCAAGAAACATTTCCTTCCTTGAAATCCTGATCACCATCCCCTCCAAACCCCAACAAGTGGACAAATACTGAAAAGAAGAGAGTCCACCAGAAGAATCACCACAGTCTCCTCACCTGAATTGAGGCTCCTGCTGGACAGCGCTAAAAGTCAGGGTTCATCACTCTGAACCCCTCAGGGGCTTGGGGCCATTAAGCCCAAGTCGCTTCAACTTTGAGGGAAGGTTTTGACCAGCTAGGTACTCCTCCTTTCTATTCCCCTTTTTTCCTCAAGTTACCAGTCCTTCCCAACTTCATCCTGTTTCCTTATTATATTAGAATAAACTTGTGATTTACTACAACTGGCTAAAACTGAGTAAAGGGCAGTTTACAACTATGGAGGGATTGAAGGGACCTCTTTCCCCCTAGGAAGAAGAACTTGCTGGGTAGAAACAAAGTAGTAGTCCGGAGTAACTTGATCCAACCATTCTGGAGGGCAATTTAGAACTATGCCCAAAGAGTGCTAAAAGAATGTCTGCCCTTTGATCCAGCCATAGCACTGCTAGGTTTGTACCCCAAAGAGATAATAAGGAAAAAGACTTGTAAAAGAATATTCGTAGCTTCACTCTTTGTGGTGGCAAAAAAATTGAATAACAAGAGGATGCCCTTCAATTGGTGAATGGCTGAACAAATTGTGTATCTGTTGGTGATGGAATACTATTGTTCTATAATGAACTGGAGGAATTCGATGTGAACTGGAACAACCTCCAGGAATTGATGCAAAGTGAAAGGAGCAGAACCAGGAGAACATTGTACACAAAGACTGATACACTGTGGTACAATCGAATCTACTAGTAGCAATATGATGATCCAGAACAATTCGGAGGGATTTATGATAAATAACACTATCCACATCCAAAGGAAGAACTGTGGGAGCAGAAACACAGAAGAAAAACCACTGCTTGATCACATGGGTCAATGGGGATATGATTGGGGATATAGACTCTAAATAATCACCCTAGTGCAAACATCAACAAAATGGAAATAGATTTTGATCCAGGGCACATGTAAAACCCAGTGGAATTGTGTACTGGCTATGGGAGGAGGGTAGCAGGAGGGGAGGGAAAGAACATGAATCAGGTAACATAGGAAAAATATTCTAAATTGACCAATTAAATAAAATTTAAAAAAAAGAACATCCAGTCTTTTTTTTATATAAGGCTTTTCTGATCCCCATAGCTGAAAATATTCTTTCCTTTTACAAATTTTCTGACATCTGTGTCTTAATCCATGCTTTTACCAATCACACTGAATTTTGCATTATGCCTTTTGTGTACATGTTCAATTCACCATTGGATGATGATGATACCAATAAAATAGCTAACATGTCAAGATTTATAGAGCATTTTATCTCATTTGATTGTGAGCTCTTAGATGGCTGGGACTTTTCATCTTTGTATCACTAGCACCAGTCCAATACACATGGTAGGAAAAGACTTGATAAATATTTGAGGAATTGAATGTAATTATTAAAGATTGAACTCCTTTAGGAAATCATTCCCAAATAACATAAGTGTGTGTGTGTGTGTGTGTGTGTGTGTGTGTGTGTTTCAATTTAAAGACTTACAAATTTTTCAAAGGGAATTTCTGGCACAAAATATCATACAAAGAATGTGAGGATGAAGAAAAAAAGAGCCACAAGTTCTAGGCTTGACTCTGTGAACTTAGGTCATTCACTTTACTTTTTATGGGCCTCAGTTTCCTCATATGTCATATGAAAATGAATAATCATTTATTAGATACTATGTATCAGATTCTCTGCTAAGCCCTGGGCTGGAATGAAGAACCTTAAGATGCCTTCCAGCTCTTACTCTCTATATTTTACTTTGTATTATAGTTACCCTTTACTTGTGTCCTCAATAAGGACATATTTGTATTTTTGTTGCATTTCAGTATTAGTAAAAAGAAAATGAATTTTAAAGGTAACCCAGTGTTTTTTCTCTTCTCTAGGTCCAACAAGATCAGCATTATGACTGATGGAGACTATGACTATCTAATCAAACTCCTGGCCCTTGGAGATTCAGGGGTGGGGAAGACTACATTCCTTTATAGATATACCGACAACAAATTCAATCCAAAATTCATCACTACAGTAGGAATAGACTTTCGGGAAAAACGTGTGGTAAGTTTTTAATTCAACTTCATCTTCAGGTGCTTCTCCCACATAAAGATGGAGATGCTCTCATTAAGTAACATCCAATTACTTTCTCTAATGGAACTCATAATGCTTGGTAGCTCATTTTTATCTTTAATCCTACATATGCCCTTCTAGTGTGAAAAGAAATCCTTGGATAGGAAGAAAATATTCCTCACTAACAGTGACTCCTATCGTTTGTTCAAATACAAGAAATATAGTGAATAGGAGAAAATACATGTGAATAGCACATTCTAGAGAGCCTAAAAGATTATTTAAATTTTTTTAAATTTAGAATCCATTTATTTTATTTATTTGGCTCAAATTAGATTCTGTCAGACTTCAGTGTGAAAAATTCAATGATTTTCCATCCAAACACTCTTCAGGTCCATTTTCTAAGAGAGAACTTGGCAAAAGTACTAGACTCTCTTCACTGGAGTCTCGAGGACCTTTGGCTTTGCCTTAACCACTCACTCTTTGAAGACACATTCCCCAGAGAAAATATAGCTTGTTTTTGTTTTGTTTTGTTTTGAAATCTCCCTTTTAATCATTAGCATAAATTAAAACTAATAATAACTAAAATTAGTCATAAGCGATACCTATCAAGTACCTAAGTGTGGTGAAATGGCAATAGCTATTTCCCAGACTTAATTTTCAGTTACTTAGCATTTATTTAGAGCCCAGGATTTCTAAATAAAGTACAGGAGCTAGAATTGTGAGGAAAAACAAAACAATGAATAGAAGAAAGCCCTTTAATAAAAGAGTAAAGCTAAGGTACTCATGTAGCTTTATTCATCATGCCCTTTAAACCAGAGAGCCAACTGCTAGGACATTATTCCAAAGATTAGTAGATAGAGATAGGGATCTGCCAGCACAAAAATACTAATTGCCTCTTCATACTATTTGAGCAACCTATATACCCAATGACCGCAGAATGGTGAAATAATGGTATGTATGGTATGTTAATGGAATGAGATAATTGCTACCCTGTTTTCATGAGAAACATGAAAAATGCATAACCATGGAAAGATGTATATATATAATGATTCAAGGTCAACAGCATGGAAAGTATGAGCACCACACTGACTATAATAATATTAAAACCTAAAGAAACCAATTTTTATTAATATTCAGATGGATTTCATAGAGAAACATGAGAATAAATAAATTGTTAGAATTTGTAGCATATAATTACTTTCCTAATTAATAAGGAAATAGTTTGGAATTTTAAGATTTTAGAGATTTACTCTGTGATCTTTTGTATTTCTGCTTGTTGAATGTCAGTCTTATAATAATAATAAAATAATTCTTCAAAAATAATGCAACTACTGTGACAGAGGCTGGCACTAGAGAAATTTAAAATGCCAGAGTTATCAGTGACCTTAGCTACATTGTGCAAAGGCATAATCTTTTGAGCCTTTGATGCATTTGCAAGATTGTTAGCAGATGCATTAATTTGTGCCTGTATGTTATTGTTAAGGCCATTTCCCCCTACTGCACCTAATGGTATCCCAGTATTAGTAACTACATCATCCTTATTAGTCTGTCCTGTCATGTCCCCAGTCTCCTCATCGATTCCCTTTCCCATGCCTTGTTTTCTCTGCATGTAATCCTGGAACATTTCAGTTATAATAGAGATCTGACCAAACAATGTCTCTAATCTTTTATCAATGACTAGAGCATGTACAGTTTTCTTTTGGAAGATCAGGTTGGCACCAGCTTTGATATTCTTTAAGATGTTAGTCACTGCCAAGAACATAACATAGACTTGGGGTATGATTTGCCAGAGGTAATTTACATATAGATAATTCATTGGCAACTGTGTCCATCCCATAGTCATATTGGTTAATGTCCCCAGAACATTGTCTATTATCCCTGCCACTGTATTATAAATGATACAGTAGCCCCAATAAATGGCAATTATTCCTAGCACAGGAGACCAACGTATTAGTTGTAACATGTTTCCCATTAGATCTCTTCTAGGTTCTAACTTCCAGTAGTTAACCATTAGAAAATGGTTGTTGTGCCCAGGATCTGTAATTGACAACAACCTCACAACTGACAGTTGATGACAATTGGTGACAGTCACTAAAGTTTTTTTTTCAAATAAATGGGGTTCTTTTAAATCTGGGGTGCCATCTGTATTTTAAAAAAAAGATAAAAGATAAAGTTTTGTACCCAGAGAGGAAGTTTGGACTTTCGGTATAGAGAAGGGGAAAGAGAGGAGAACTTCCTTCTCAAAGTGGGGTTCAGGGGAGACAAATTTTCTCCCTTCTGCCTTCCCTCATTACCTAAAGCTGTTCTCCCCAATTCGCTCTTGTCCCTCTTGTCCCCCCTTCCACTACTCAAGACCAAAAGGTCTCCCCTTGATCCATTCATTCACACTCAGCTTGGGGAACAGATAACTTTTAATGATAACTCAATCAGGTAATACAAAAGGAATAATAGGCAGGGAAGAATGGGAAAAGGAAAGTGGGGAAAGGGGGTCCCTGTCTCTATCTAAACCCTTTCCCCTCCCTCCTCACATTTGGGGGGGACTCAGACCTTGGCATCCTGAGTCCCCTGAGAGAAAATCAGGTTGACTCACCCCTGGGCAACAGGAGCTGAAGTAAAATCTGCTCAGGTTTCTCTTCAGAAGTCCCTTCAGTTGGGAAGTGTTGGGGGAAAAGATTTCCAGTCACTAGCAGGAAAAGTGGGTAACCCTCAGGAGAAAGTCTTTTCCCATCTTCTCTCCTTGGCTTTCCAAAACCGAGAGACCCTCATTGTTCTCCAGCCAGAGTCTTCTCCTCCTTCCAGGGACCCTCCCCCATCGAGGTGATCAATTTCACATACTATTCAGTCTGGCACTTTTTCTCTAGTGCCAGCCTCTGCCACACTACTATTTATTGTCTTACCAGATGCAACCAGGTATACTGGATTAGGAATTAGATTCTGGGTCAGAAAGACTGACTCAAAAGTTCCTTCAGACCATATTAGCTCTGTTGAACTAGGCAATTTGCTGCAACCTCTCTGTAACTTAGTTTTCTCAATTGTCAAAAGATACAATTTAACTTGATCACTTTTAATGATGTCTCAGATCTAAGATCTATGGTCATTATTCCAATTCAGGAATTTGTTTTGATTGATTATTTATATTTGTGTCAAAGGTTTTTGTTTTTCTTCATTTCTTCCCATAGGAGGGAAAGAAAATTTTATTTTTGTTCATTAGAAAAATAATATTTAATTTAAAACAAGATTTGTGATTATCATCTTATATTCAGTTTTTTCCTCAAAAATTCTAACCTAGATAAGACCTACTTAAATTAGGGGTCTGTTTATTCACTGGACTAAATCAGGAGTTTGCTTTTGTCTCAGAAAGTTCCAGTTGTTGAGAATCATTAAAGGTACCTTTTATCTAGGCATGTAGAATGCATTTTATAATTGTATTACATTTGATGATTTCTTGGAAATCTGGAGACAGGTTCTTCCTTTCGATTTTCCTAGGTGGAATATTTTCCAGTAACTCTTGATCCCGGATTCTGTTTAAACAGAAAGGGTTCTGTTTTGCTTGATTTTATTAAAAAATAATAGAGCAACAATTTAAAATGAAATATTTTCTTTCATGAGCATGGCAATCATGGTTAATAAAGGAATTCATTAAGTGCCTGAAGCAAACTCATTACAGAAATATTATCCTTATTATATTGTTTTGCCATTTCAACAGCAGCCACCTTAAGCAAAGACATTAATGTTAGAAATGTACTATATAAGGATAATATATCCTCTGAGGATAATCCCTAAGATTCTACCATTGTATTTGATTTTTCGTACAAATTCTCTATAGTTACTTGTTGTTAAGTAACTATATATACAAATTTTTTGAGAAAGAGAAGAAATTTTGATTTAGGGTTTCTATGAACTTTGACAAGAATAAAATAGATAATATATAATATAAAGAAGATATGGGAGTAAGTGGATAATATGGTGATGAAGTAATCTATTATTGCTTCTTCATCTGATTAATAAGTTGATTATTTTCATATTTGTGTATTTCAGGTATACAATGGTCGAGGACCAAATGGAACTCCAGGAAAAGCTTTTAAGGTACATCTTCAGCTTTGGGATACAGCAGGACAGGAAAGGTAACTATTATTTATAATATATAATAATAATGGCAATCATTATAGTGAATCTCACATTTACAAAGTTCTTCATAACATAAAAAGCACTTTACTCACAACAAACAATCCTATGAGGTATTTTCTGTCCAAAATTTACAGATGACATTTAGAAAAGTTAAATGATTTCCTCATGATCACTCAGCTGATAGGTATTACAACTTTGTCTCTAGCACCATTCTTCTGGTTTTATTGTAAGCAAATATTATACTTTTTAGCTTCTAATTATACATTTCTAGTAGCCCAAGACCTTTTTTTGAAAATTGCTAATAATGATAATAATCATTAATATCATATTATATATTTTAATTTGAACATGTTTTATTATATTTTCTATTATTTTCTATTTACATATTATATTAAGTATAATGAATAATAAATATAATAAAAATTATTATTAAAATTCTGACAATAATCATAGTAAGATGTATATACTGGTTTCAGGTTTGCAAAGTATTTTATAAATATTATCTCACCCAATCCTCATAGCAGCTCTCTTTAAGTGCTGTTATTATCCTCATTTTACAGATCAAGAAACTGATTCTAAGTGATTCCGACTAGAGACTTAACTAGCTATAACTAGGAAATATATAAGGTAGGATTCAACTTCAAGTCCTCCTGACTTCCAGATCAGTGCCCTCACTTCAATTATTTCCCAAGTTACAAAATAAGTATTTATCAAAAGAGAAACACCATAGGTATAGAGTAGTAAGAAATATTTAGGATCAAATCTCACCTCTGAAACTGATATGTAATCATCCCTGAAACTGAGGCAACGCTGCATTGGTTTAGAACCCAGATTATGAAACACTAAGACACCCAGGTATCCTCCTAATGACATTTAGAATCCAATGGGACATGAGGCTCCACTCTGTTCACCTAGAACAGAAAAAAAAAAGGTCCTAAGACCTATGGCTTTACTGCATGGTTTCTCATCAGACATCAGAAGTAAAGGGGTTCATTCTACTGATATCCCCCAAGACTAATAGGGAAAAGAGGAAGTAGCTGATGTCACGGCTTTTTTTAATGCCCTGAATTCAATCAAAGGGCCTTCTCTTCCCCATGTGACTGCCTTAAGTTATGGAATATCTATGTAGGCTCTACCATCTCTGTTTTCTTTAGGTATCACAGTTCTCCCAGAAGCAAGCTTAGCAATGTCCTCCATATGGAGAATTTATGTCAACTGCACATATGCCAGGCCCCCTTGATAATAGATTGAAACCAGACTATGATGAACTTTAAATATCCAAGAGGAGTTTATGTTTTATCCTACAAACAATATAAGCAAAAGAAACTCTTCTTAGCAGGGAAGTAACACGGGCTGCCTTGTGCTTCAGAAATACCAATACCCCTTTAGCCTATGTGAAGAATAAACTGGAAAAGAGAAAGACTAAAAGTAGGAAAATCTGAAGAGACTATTATAATAGTCCAGGCAGAAATCAATGAAGGTATGAATTAAGGGAAGAAGGGGGATATTAGGATATGAATGAAGAGGGAGGTTGGAGATAAGCGCCATGGAGGCAGAATCAATAGGACTTGACAAGGATACAGGAGATAAGGGAGAAGGAAGAGTCACCCAGTAACTTTATGGTTGTGGACTTTGTGCCTGCAAGGATGGGGTGATGGTGCCTATGGGAAAGTTAACAAAAGAGGTTTCTTAAGGGGAAGATATTGAGCTCCCCTTGGACATGTTCAATAAAATCATTCATCTTGGAATACCCCATGACAAAGTGCTCTAAATAAAAGAAGCAAACAGAGACTTGTTGGTTCATTGATTTTGAAGGAGACTGGTTATTATCCATTCTACTATATAAATGCCTGTTTGGTGTTATTAACTCAGTTTTTAATATGGCCAGACTGAATCTTAGAAGGTATTGATTCTAGTGTTGACTCACTCAACTCAAACTTTAACCTTAGACAAACAACACAGACCTTTCTTGGACCTTACATTCCTCATCTGTAAAAATAAGAGAATTGGACTAACCAGTAATGGAGAACCTATGGCACAGGTGTCAAAGATGGCACGCAGAGTGCTCTCTGTGGGCACAAGGCCATACACCATACACACACAGAGTTCATTACTAGAAAGGCAGGGGGACTCGGGCAGAGCTGCTCCCCTCCACCTCTTTTTGTGCCTGATGACATTTTTTCATGTGCCAACCCCTCTGCCCAGCAGCCAATAGGAACACACAGTAGGTGAGGGGATGGCTCATAGGAGGCAGAGCTGGAGGGAAGCAGAGCACTCAAGCCACATCCTTACCCCTCTCTACACTCTCTGAGGACATTCCTCGCTTCACCCAACCTTCTGTCCAGTAGCCCAATAGGAATGCTTCCTCCCTCCCCTGTATGGGGTAAAGGCGGGGTGGGGGGGAGCATAACCAGCATGGGGGTGGGGCATGGCATATTGTCTCTAAAAGGTTTGCCATCAATGGACTAAACCAACTTTAATTCCTAAAGGCAGCTAGATGGCACAGTAGATAAAGCATTGGGCCTGGAGTCAGGAATACCTGAGTTCAAATCTGGTCTCAGAAACTAGTTATGTGATTGGGCAAATCACTTAAACCCAATATGCCTCAATTTCCCCATCTATAAAATAAGGAGAAAAAGGAAATAGTAAACCACTCCAGTATCTCTCTCGCCAAGAAAATCCCAAATGGGGTCACAAAGAGTCAGACATGACTGAAAATAACTCTAATGCCTATTCCAATTCCAGGTCATTATTTTACCATAATATAAGAATTTAATTAGCAAGAGAATAGCATATTTCTAGATATTGCCATATATTAGGGGTAAACTATTCAGTAAAGGATAAGAATAAAGATGAATTCTTTTCACTTTTTAATGTACCTTCATTTCCCAAATCTTATATACACCTGTCTTTTTCCTTCCTTTCTTAATCCTTCCTCAGATTTTTGAGGTTAGAAATTATTCAGCTTTTGAAGTAAATCCAAAATACTCATATCTACTGTGGGTAAATGTCAGGAAAGGTGCTGAGATTTTTTCTATATGTTTTTTTTTCTTAAATTGTGAGCTCTTTACAGCCTTCATCATAATTATGTTCCCTATAAAATTATTACTCAAAGAATCTTCATATGTAAGTTTCATTATCATAGACCAAACATTTTTTGCATATTATGAAAATGGGAAAATGCAGCCCTCACATGTAATGGGGCTCTGGACTTGGCCAAGTGGCAGAGATGTTTTATATTTTATTCTTAAAACTGCTCCTCTATAAGGCAAGGCGGGATGAAAATAGGGGCCAGTCCTACTTACTGTCAGTCATTCTTCTATTGCAAATCCTGCCAATTTTGCATGTAGTGTGTTTATAGGACAGCTAAGCAATAAGACCTGTAGTATCACATCATCCAACTGCCGTGTCTATGGTGTATGCCAATATAGATGCCATAATGCTATGTGGTTATGTCATTGACAAACATGTTACCCTCAAAGGAAAATTCATACTCTTTCTACATTCATACACAATTTTAAATTCATACACAAATATGAAGGAAAAAAGGTTTAATTTTGTTGCTTGGTGATACAAGTAGAGTGATAATGATTCTCTGGGATATGATTTTCTTTAGCCTCACAGAAGGTAATCACACCAGATTAACCACCATCACTCTACTCTCTGTTCTGGCCCTCCAATTATCCCAGGCCATTAAATCAGTCATTTAGCCATCAATAAACATTTATTAAGTAACTTCTCTGTGCCAAGGACTGTGCCTTAATTACCAGAGCAGTGGTCAGTGAAAAACATTTAGCAACATATTTGCTGGGCAGATCTGAGAACCAAGATATTCTAGTCCACGAGTCAGATTTAAATGATCTTATACCAGGATGGTGGTGGAGAGGAAAAAAGCTATTCTCCATGTTCTCTCTGCCAAAGGGTTTCATGGGGGTTTTGGGGGAAGGAGGGAAGTAAAGAAAATTCTCATTTGGACATTTAAAAATTTTCAAATATTTCTGTATTTTCATGTCCTCCGTGTTAAACATGTAATTTTAACTTGCTGTAATAATTTATTTAAGGCTTTTTATCCTCCACCTTTATTTTTCTTCCCCCTTGCCTCTCCCCCCCCTTTTGACAAATAATCTCCTTTCTTTCTCAGAGTTAAGGGCCAAACTCTCATTCATTCATTCATTCATTATTTCATCATGAAGTTACTCAACAAAGGTTTTTATCATGTGCTTACTTTGTGTCACTCTGCTACCACTGTAGAATATATGTAAATATAAGCAAGATATACATAATACATATATATGTTTCTATCTTCTCATTCTTTATAATCTATAGAGGCATAACAGTCACTACTGTAGCTAGTAACTACTCCCATTTCTATAACACTCTTTAGACTTATGACATGTATTTTTATATCAGCTTTATAAAGTAACCAAGTGTTATTCCCATTTTATAGATGAGAAAATTGAGACTGAATTTAAGTGACTTGCTATAGTTGTACAACCGTAAGTGTTAGAGTTAGAATTTGAACCCGAGTGTCCACCAGACTTTTCCACTCAGACACCTAGTGAATGATAAGATTTCAGAGCAACACATCAAAAAGCACACATTAGTTCGATATAGAGTGGAGTTAACCCAGAGCAAAGTAGGCAAAATAGAAAATTTGAACTTCTTTTGAAGAACTTTAAGATTTTCTCTCTTGATGACCACTTCCTTTATGGAACAATTATAGACCTTAGAACAGTCTTTCTTTGTGTCCCATCTTTGTGGAAACCTCTGCAGTAGTAAGTGACTAACTCTGATTTCAAAGGTAAGAGACAATATAGGAGGAATCATGCAGCAGAATAGGAAAAAGAATCAGTCAGAAAAATTGATACTAATCTGAACTCATCTGTAAAATGAACACCAACCTGGCCTCTCTTGAAGGGTTGTTGGGAAGTAAAGTGCTTTATGTAAACTGATAAAGACCTCTTAAATGTGAGCTATTGTTATTGTTGGTTGATTGACTGGATTACTGTTATTAATATTCTTTCACTGTGCTCTCTTGGCAGATTCCGAAGTCTTACCACAGCATTTTTCAGAGATGCTATGGGCTTCTTATTAATGTTTGACCTCACCAGCCAACAGAGCTTCTTAAATGTCAGAAACTGGATGAGTAAGTCAGACCAAGTAGCTTGCCTTGATTGATTTAGAACCTAACTTATGCATTCACAAATTTTGCTGGTTTGCCTGGATTTTGCTAGATTGCTTCTAGAATGCATATACTTTTCCAAGATGGAATCTTAATTACCAAACTCAGGGGCTTTTCTCAGCCCTTAATCTTTTTTGACTGTTCTCTCTTCCCAGATCTTCTTCTCTGGAATTTTTGTCACCCCTCTCTCGTGTTAATCCTTTCTGCCTGACCACTCCTTCTCTGTTCCCTTTCTTGGGTCATTCTCCATGTCCTACCATGTAAGGCTCTGCCCCAGGTTCTTTTCACTCTACATTCTCAGTAATCTTTTCAGCTCCAATGGACTTAATAAAAATCTCTCTCACCTCTCTCCTTAACATCATCCCCTATGCCACCAGCTGCCTAGTGAACATTTTCACCTGGATGTAGTCCTCCCGTATGAACATTTCCAAAACTTAACTCATTAGCTTTCCCTCAAAACTCACCCCATTTCTGAACATCTCTATTTCTGTCAGAGTTTTTACTATCTATCTAGTCTTCCAGATTCACACCTTTGGCATCATCTTTGATTTCTCATTCTGTCACCCCAAATATCTCATCAGTTTCCAAGTCTTGATAATTCTATCTTTTTAACATATCTCTTCTCTATCTAGACCACAACAATTCTATTTCAGATTCTGATCACTTCTCAGCTGGATTTATTAGCTCTTATATCCAGCCTCTTCCCTCTCCAAACTATCCTCTATATAGGTGCCATGATGATATTTCTAAAGCACAGGGCCGATCATTTCACTCTTCTGCTCAAAAAAATTCCATTGGTTTCCATTCCCTAGAAACAAATACATACTCTTCCTCTCTTAAAAAAAGATCCTTTGCTATAAACTATGGCTTTCTAGGAGAGCATGCAAGAAGAAATTTAGTTGATGTGAAAAGAAAATACATTAATACAATTTATTTTTAAAATTAAAAGAGTTTCATAGGAAAATGGAAAAATTATGACAATGAAGTTGTGCTATTTTAAGCTCTTTGCAATCTGGTTCCAGGTTTTCTTTCCAGAGTTATTACCTAAGACTCTTCCCATGCACTCTTCTCCTAATCCAAATTGTCTTATTTCCTGTTCTTCACACAGAACATTCCATCTTCTCTCTCTGCCCCTTCCTTCCCCGTACATAGAGTGCTCCCCCTCCTTGCCTCTGCCTCCTCAAATCTGTGGCTTCCCACAAAGCTCGGCTCAAACACTACCTCCATTCTCTACATGAAGCCTTTCCCAATTGCTCTGGCTGCTTCCCCAGTCCCTTGTATTTGATTTGTATGTATTTTGTAGTTGATTATATGTATACACATTGTTTCCCCCAATAGAATGTAAGCTTCTGAAGGGCAGAGAATGTTTCACCTTTGTCTTTGAATCCTTGGCATCTGGCAGAATGTCAGACACATAATGAGTCCTTAAACACTTGTTTTGATTTTATTGAACCAGATCAGGATAAAAAAAAAACTAGATGTGGATAGGTAACAGTCTGTTCTCCACCATCTGGTCATCTAAGATGGTATTTGTATTAGTGCTATATTATCTGGCAGTGAAATTCTGTTTGTCCTTTTGATCTCTCAGAGAGAAACATTTCTGGCATTGACATCAAATGTACTTATGAGACTAGTTATCTAAATTGAAAGCCATTAATTCCATTTCTTTAGTGTGCCCTCCAGTGCCTCTTTAAAGTAATTGAAGGGGGCATCTGGGTAGCTCAGTGGATTGAGAGCCAGACCTAGAAGTTGAAATTTTGCCTTTACCATTTACTGTTGTGTGACCTTGAGTAAGTCACTTAATTTCTCAGAACCTCAGATTTGTTACTCTTGTTCAGTTATTTGGTCGTGTCCAATTCTTTGTAGCTCTGCAGACCATATCACACCAATTATGTCCATGGGGTTTTCTGGGCAAAGACACTGGAGTGATTCTCCATTTCTCTCTCCAGTGAATTAAGGCAAACAGAAGTTAAGCTACTTGTCCAAGGTCACATAAATAGAAAGCGTTTGATTGGATTTCAACTCAGATCCTCCTGATTCTAGGCCCAGTGCTCTAGGCACTGAGCCATCTAGCTGTCTTTTTACAGATTACTCATCTAAAAAATGAGGACGTTGGATTTCATGACCTGCTAGGTATCTATGAACCTATAATCTAGAGTCCATCTAGTCCAAATTGTATCTAAACAGGAATCTCCTGTTTGACATCATCTCTGTCAAGTGGAAACTCAACTACCACTTGAATGCTGGTGGTAGACAACTCAATGCCTTTAAAAAGCTGTTTATTTCATCTTCAGAAAGCTCAACTTGTTAGGATTTTCCCCCTAAAATTGAGCTGAAATGGACCACCTAAACTTTTTACCTATTGCTTCCATTTTTTGTACTCTTGGGCCAAGCAAAAAAAAGTCTGACGTTAAATTTAATGTATTGTAGCTTATCTATTTATTTTTCCTCTGGCTTTAGAATAGGATCATAGTTTTGGAGCTGGAAATAACCTCAGAGGTCCAACCTACTCATTTTTTAGGTAAGGAAACAGTGCCATGTAGTGGAATGACTCACTCAGTGGCATAGATGGTATTTCAACTCATCGCCTGACTCAGAATCTGTTGTGTTTTGTTCGCTCTCCCTTAAGACTCACTTTAATAAGTCTTTGGATTGTCATAGCTCAGACTACTTTTTAAGTTTGCATAAATAGTACCTAATGTATCTTAAATTTACCATAGGGAAGTAGTTAATGTATTCTAAGTAAATACCATCAGAAATGATTTTTAACTAAAAGCTCCTAAGGAAGAGAAAAATATTTTTCTCCTTAAAATTCACTCTTTGATTACAAATCGGTTCTGAAAAATTTTAGTGCTTTTAAGGAAAATCCTATTCTAATCTCTATCACTTTGGACTCTGGAAGAGATGAAACTTCAAAAGCATGAAGAAAACTAAAAAATTTTCATCCTCTTGGCTTCATCTCTGACATTAATTGATCAATGAATCAATAAACATTTCTTAAGTGCCTTTTATGTGCCTGCCAGTGTACTAAGCCGTGAGGATACAGAAGTAAAAGATAGATCCTGCCTTCACAGAGCTTACATTCTAATCCCCATACTTATGGAAGGCATGAAAACAGTACTATGCCCAGCTCCAAAAGGGACTAGAATGATTGTGCATGTGTACATACATGTTCATGTATGTGAGTAGATATGTGTAGGTGCTCCCTCATGCAGTAATGTGTGTTGGAGGCAAATATTTTGACTCAGGATCTGGAGAATGAACAGGCATTTAATGTCATGTTACTAATGTTGTTGATTCCCTCTACTTTCTCTCCAAGGCCAACTACAAGCTAATGCATATTGTGAAAATCCAGATATAGTATTAATTGGCAACAAAGCAGATCTGTCCGACCAGCGGGAGGTCAATGAACAGCAAGCCCGAGATCTTGCAGACAAATATGGGTAAGTTAGTTATTGAGAGAATTTATTCCACTTTACTGGCTCTGGTGAGAAAAAAATAAAGCAGAATGGGGCTCTTCTATAGAGTCCCTGACACATGAACAATACTCAGCAGGAGAGTGTATGAAGAATGGCTCATCCACAACTCCAAGACTCTTGGAGAAGCTCCATGGAAGACACAAGAGGCAGCCCCGGCCCTGCTCAGACAGTTTATTCTCTACCTTTTTTGTGGCACTGGGCTTTTATCTGGTGGATAGATTTGGCGTAGTTGACAATGAAAGATTCTGGGGAGGAAAACTTGAGAAATATGAATGTCGTCCTCAGCCCTACCTGGTCTGCAAGTCTCTGAAAACAAATAGATTCAATAAGCTCTGGAGGGAAGCTGATTGAATTTCAGTTTGAATCCTTAGGTGTCTACCATTTGCACAAGTTAGCATTGACTCTCCTGTTCTCAGTTTCCTTCTCTGTAAAATGCAAAGCTGGACTAGATGATATCTGAGGTAGCTGGGTGGCATGACGGATAAAGTGTTAGATGTGGGGTCAGAAAGACCCGAGTCCAAAATTACAAACACTAGCAATGTGATGCCACTAAACCTGTTTACCTCTCTTTTCTTAACTGGGGATAATAATGGCACCTGTCAGAGTTATTGTGAGGATTGAATGTGATAAAATATATACAGGTGCTATATAAAAGTTAGTTATTAGCTCTTCCCTACTGTTTTAACATATTTGACTTGTTTAAAAAAGAAGAAGAAGGTTGTAGCAATTGTTGTGGTTCTTTTCCCTTATTGTGAGAAATCTAGGTGGTATTTCCCAAACCACTAGGCAAGAAGATTTATCAGTATTTTCTAACTTTTTCTAATTTTTTAAGTACTGACGTTGTAATACCTGTTGTCAGCTTATGTTGACTTTTTTCTCCTCTTCTCATGAGTACTTCTTGTCTGTTATTGTCACTGCCAGCATACCCTATTTTGAAACAAGTGCAGCAACAGGGCAGAATGTGGAGAAAGCTGTGGACACGCTCCTGGACTTAATAATGAAGCGTATGGAACAGTGCGTAGAGAAGTCACAAGTCCCCGATGCTGCCAATGGAGGAAATTCGAACAAGCTGGATGGGGAGAAACCAGCTGAAAAAAAGTGTGCTTGCTAGACTTTACCTTTTTAAACTGATAATCAAGAACCTCAGCCAAATAGTTGATCAGAAAATGGTTGACAAACCACATAATTGATGAGTGGGTCTTGCACAGATACATTTTCTTTTTTTTTCTTCCAGAGAATGAATTTTTAAACAGCATCGTGATCATCGATGTTCAGTGGGACTGGACTATGAGCTATAAAGCCTGACAGTTCTGGGTCTGAGATTTCCCAACACAATCTTTCCATCAGGGGCATTCAATTGATTTTTTGGTCATTGTTTTGTTGTTGTTGTTTTCAATATTACAAAAACATTGAAATTCTCCAGTAGAGAGCTTAAAATCAGAAAGGAAAGCGGTCATTTGTTAGGTGCATGTGGAGAGGGAGGAGTAATAAATTAATTACTGAGGGAAGAGCGTAAAAAGGGCACTTTTCAGATTGTTTTTACTTCTGTGGAGTCTGATTCATTCTTTTTGTGTTTGCATTGTTAGTAATATATTAGCTGAAGAGAATCTGCAAGTGAAGAATTCTCCAGGGTTCATTAAAAATGACCTTATTATAGATACACAGTATGTAGCTTGCTCTACTAAATTACCAACAAGGTGACTGGGAGGATGAATATCCAGCTTTTGATTAAATTCAGAGAAGTGGATGATACTGTCATTTCTGTGTTCCTAGTAAATGGCAGGTAGAAGATAACAAGACTGGATAGGATGACCTATAGGCAAAATGGGCAATCCAAAAAAAGGTAATATGGGAGGTTGACATTTTGCATGTGCTGAAAAGAGATGTATAAGTTGCAGATTTCTGAGAGAGCATTTTAACTAGACTTCATGCATGTCCAATTTGAAGTTGATGTTACCATCCAGGGCTGACAGCAAGAATTCCAAGGGCTTCCATTTCCAACGAGGGGTCATAGTGTTTGCTTAACAACACATTTTACTTTTTCCCCTAAATGTCACTGAGGGAGTTTCTCCTTCTTGGAATATTATAGTTAAATCTCATTCTCAAAGAAGCCATCCATAAAACTACTGAGATTTTCCTCTCTTCTTCACAGAATCAACCCAAGTGAAATATGCTATTTTGTTTTCTTAAAAAGTAAAAAGTGATAATTAATTGTAAAGAATTAGGAATTCCAGAGACCTCCTGAACCACATTTTCTTCCCATTTTGTCAAACATTCCATTCTAACCAGATTGATCTAGAACTACTGAAAAACAAAAGGTCTTTGCCTGGTTCCCTCTGAATTTCCAGATGTTCAATAAGATTATGATGTAGTTTATACCATAATATAGCTCAATAACTTATTCCTAACCTATGCTTTTATTTTTACCTAATTCAAGGAGAGTGAAAAGTGTGGAGACACATTTGGGTGGGGGAGAATAACATTCATTAAACTTATCAGATTTAGACCATGATAATAATATTATAAGGTCTTGATAAATAAATAAACATATAAAAACTTTCCCATGGAACTTCATTCTTCCCATAATTCTAGAAACTCTAAACTATGAATTAGGTGTCTGATGAATATATTACATTATTTAATAGAGATTAAGAGCCTTTACTTTTTTCCTTAAGAGAAGATACTTTTTTGAAAATCATTTCTCATTCCTGCTCATGAGAGCAAATGAAGACTCATCTAGAGATATCTATATAATCTTACCCCCTGAAAGTCCCATCTTTCCTCATGCCTCCCCTTGTTTCTTCCAGGATTCAACTTCACCCCAGTCTGCCCTCATTCTTCCACCACCCAAGTCACCCTTGTTGACTTCCAAGAGAGATATCTATCTTGACAGAGGACATTAGTCTTCTTGTCCTTAGGAGGAAACAAGATTAGAAGAAAGCCACTGGTATCTGCTGGGGAAAATTCAAGTGAAATTCTACCTTCTGTCCCCATCTTCTTTTTAAAACCCTTACCTTCTGTCTTAGAATCAATACTGTATATTGGTTCCAAGGCAGAAGAGCGGTAAGAGCTCAGCAATGGGGGTTAAGTGACTTGCCCAGGGTCACACAGCTAGGAAGTGTCTGAGTCCAGATTTGAACCCAGGATGTCCCTTCTCCAGGCCTGGCTCACTATCCACTGAGCCACCCAGCTGCTCCCCCATTCCCACCTTCTGCCAGTTTCTCTTACTCTTTGCCAAGCTCTCGTAGCATCAGCTGGCTTTTCAAATGTGTGGCCACATTCCTTCTTTGAATGAGCCTTGCTCATGACATTTTGTATTCTCAAGACCATCCCAAGAAGGTGAAAAGCCATTAGCTGGTATCTAAGACCATGGAGTGGAAGGAAATTCAGTGGTTATCCTCTTCCATTGCTCAGACACAACCATAGTCCTTTTCATCCTACTGGCAGTGTCTTCTTTGGGCCATTCATCCATTTCTTTGTCTTTTATGACTGAAATCTCGAGTTTTCCCACTTCTTTCCCCTGCATTCTTTTATAAGGTCCAAAAAAGGCTATGCAGTGCAATTAGACTTGATTTTGTAGCTGTTATTATTCCCAGTCCCTCTATGGACACTTAAAGTTTTGGGATCTTTGTGCCAAAGAACTGTTTTCTGATAACTGGGGAATGAAGTAGAGAGGATCAACATGCCAACAAAGCTATTGTACCCAAACTAGAGGTGGGAGGTTGGGGAAGGGGAGGGAAGGGAGGGACCTCCATAGATGGCTATGGTGTAGGCAGTCTTTGGAAAGGGTCAAAAGATTTAATGGCAAATAATTTAAAACTATAATCTCACCTTTAGTTTGTACATCCTCTTTGGCCAATATCATATTGGATATATATATATATATATATATATTATAGCTGTTCCTCTGATTGCCAGATCTGTCCCTCCAATATAAAGTCCAGGGCTCCTTCTTCTTCTTCACTTTATTTTTGCACCAGTGGATGAGAGATATTTTTTTCCTAGAGAGACATTATTTTGAAGAATTTAGATGGTTCTACTTTGAAGAAACACAAATCCTTTGTTTGTGGAAAAATAAAATGACATGGAACTCCATCCCCTTTAAAATCCCTAGCCAGCCAGTGTTTTTCAGTCGCCAAGGTGTTTTCCCTCTCAATGCCTCTGATTATATTGTGCTGTTGGAATTGTCCAAAATGTATGTGAAGCTCTTTTTCCAGTGTAGAAACCATCTCTGTAGAGAATCTGCACTGGTTTGATGTTTACATTTCTCTTTCCTGGTGCCTCAGATACTCTGTGACCAAAATTGGCTTCAGCCACAAGGCATAATTCTGGTAATATTGTATTACTGGGCGGCCTCTTTGGAGTTTGGGATTCTTTTTCAGGGCTATCGAACTCCATCTACAGCCCACAGTCCAGCTTACTGAAATTGCATATCCTAATTTCTTTGCTAATGAGTTCCCAAAGGGTCAGTCAAGATGACCATAATTCAAGTTCAGGATTATCCTTCAAATGGGAAATCCTTTGGTGAAAATGGGTTAAGCAGAGTTGGATTAGAGATTCTCTTTTTTTTTTTTCCAGTTTGGGGATGGTAAACTGTTAATGGAATTCCTGTGGGTTTCCAGTCAGAATTTCAGGTGATTACCAGTCAATTCCGTGCAGGGCTCTGGGTCAGTTAAGTCTCCAAACAAACCTTTTCAGAGGATTCTGCAGTGACCACACTAAAAGGGCCAGCTTTCATGCTGTGCTAGCGTGTTGGCTATCCCTTACTGCCGAAATAAATTTTTAAAAAAGACTAGTATCTTCAAAAATATTTGGGCAAGGATATTGGCTCTGAATAAATTCATCACAACATGACCAGGAGGGTTATGCTAGCTGATTTCCTGTGTTTTCCTGGCTATGCTTTTGTCATCCGACTAAGTACATTGTTTTGTATTGCCAAAGCTTCCATTTGGAATGCTTTGGGTGAGGATTGGTAAGCACTTAGGTCACCACTCCATAGGGAGAGAACTCTTTATTCTTTATCTTTGCAAGGTGGAAGAAAAGTTAATCATGGCGATCTTATTTTTCTGTGAATCAAACATTATTTTTAAAAATTCTGAATAAAGTTGATTTGAAATTTAGCCAAAAGTCTCTCTGAACTTGAAATTCCCTTGAATCTGAAGGGACCCAATTTCCCTGCTCAGACTTTGAAATATATTGACATTAAAAGAAGTTAAGTTCTACAAAGAAGCTCTAGAAAATTCATGGGACAGGATTATGTAGTGTTTCACTTAAACAATGATCAAGAGCAAGGGCTCTGCTCTCCAACATGCTGTGTGATCAAGAAGGACTGCTTAACTTCTTTGTCTCTGGTTACTTAAAAAGGCATGGTTCCCTTTTGTTCCTTGTATATCTTGCAGAGGAGCTAGAAGATTTAAGACATATGTCTATAAAGAATTTTGAAAAGAGAGAGAGAGGATATAAAATTCAAGGTACAAATGGAGTGAGCATTTCAGATTCCTGGTTTAGGGACAAACTTTGTTCCCCCGACCCAGGGAAATCTAAGTGTTGAATTTATCCATTGAGAATGATCTTTCACTTCTACCAGTGGTTCCCTTTGGGCTATTAGTGAAATATTTTTTTTTTAAATCTAGGTTTTACATATCTTTTAGTAAAGCTTTTGCATTTCTAAAAAAAATCTATAATATCTAAAAAGATCATTTAGGAATACATCAAGGATTTTATTTCTCAGATTTTGTAAAGGATGATTTGAACACATTTGATGGGGGTAAAGGGGAGGAATGCTGAGATAGGGCTTGAACAGTGGGCAATGAGTGGAAAGCATTGTTTGCTTAGCTGAAGAGTGCCCAGATGTTTGATGAAGCCATGAAAATAATGGTCTAGTATGATAGCCTGAAGAGGATTGTTAGAATGTGGAAGCTTTCATTAATCTTACTGCCTTTGGATTCTTTTTGGATACCAAAAGACAACAAAATATGGGATTATATTTGTGTGGCCAGAGATGAGTAAAGAAACATTTTATTTAAGTCTATATGTGTTAAGTGTGAAAAAACCAGGTTTAAAGAATTAATTCTATATAGAATAAAAGACATTGATAGAGAGCTATTTTATAACAGATTTATGGAAAATTTTTATTAATCACTTTTCTCTCCCCAAAAAACTATTTAATGGGGAGCAAAAATCAGATGTACAACAAAAGAGGCATTTGCAGTTTGCTATATTTGGAGAATATTTTCTTTATTTTATATGATGTTTTTTCTTTTCATTAACATTACTGAGACTTGAAGAATAGTATTCCAAAGCCCTTTTTCAGTGAAGTCCCCATTCAATAGCCAGGGGTTTTTTTCCATCTTTGCATTTGAAGAAAAGGTTATAAAACTCAATTTTGTAGCTATGAGACTGAATAATGAGAAATGACTCTACCAATGGCTTAAGAAGAGATTTCTAAAGAAGGGTAGAATCTTTTAAGTTCTGCTTCTCAGGCAGAGTAGTTCAATAGAGAGGAGACCGAATTATTTGGAGGCCACCCCTGCCACGACCTTACTGGTCTTTTGGGAAGTCTCATTTCTGGAGACCTGCTTCCTCTTTGCAAAATGACCAGGTGACCTCTAAGGGCTAATGTAGTTCCAGTCGTCTCTGCCTTCCTCTGAAGGATGTTGACAAGGACCCACAAACCCCAAGTATTGTCATGTCCCAGGAACAGACTGAACATAAGCAGAGGTTTACTTTCTTGGTGATTACCTTATTTTTTTTTAAACAGGGTGGCTGTTGACTTATTAATTGGTGTTAGTCAAGGCAAAAAGACAAACAAACAAAACTGTTTTAAACCATGAGTTGAAGCTTCTTCTTTCGTTTTATTGGCTATTTTTCAAAGGCTCTTCTGATATGCTAAGGACAATCCCTACCACCACCACCTCTGCTGTCATACACACACACAGGCGTAGGGACCTTCCAGGGTGGAATTTCCCTCCACCAAAGCAGATGATGAATTGTTTCACAATTTTAGACCTGCCTGGGGTACTCAGACTTGAGACACAACCAGGATGGGTCTTGGGCACCAAGTCTTCCAGACTTCGAGGTGGCTAAGGACAACAGCCATTAGTTTAACTATTAATACGTGGAATGAAGTGGCCAGGTAGGGAAAACAAAATCACTCCATGGAAACTTGAGTATTTCTAGAAGCTGCCAACTTGGGCCTCCCTTGATCTGTGTATACTTCTTTTCAAGTACAACGAGTAAAAGATGAGCCTTGATTTCCTCATGTACTTCCTTCGAGGCTGCCAGTGACATTACCTTCAAAGCGTATGCCAGTGTGGCGAAAATCCTCCCTGTGTAATAGGGCTTGTGTGTGTGTGTGTGAACATATCCACGTAAGAGATGCTGGCTGTACCTGCAATTATTTCTGGAAACAAATTTGTACTTCTCTAGTTATGTTTTAAAGAAAACCATAGTTTTGACTCTTAACGGTCAAAGTGTTTTGCTGTGTCCCAAACTTCCCTTTAGATAACGGACTCCCCAATGTTATCTTGTGCATCGTTTTCTCGTTTTGATGTCACTCTTCACAGGTCTATAGACATTTTGTCTTATTCTATGAATGTCATTTCAACCCTTTGATGGTATTTTCTCTCTCCGTGCCCTTCTGTAGACTGTGGTGCCTGATGATGTCATGTTATCATTTTGTTGTACCAAAGTTCCTGTGGATTAAGAAAAAAAAATTGTCCCATGAATCGCTGGTATCTGGGTTTAAATAATATGGTCAAGGAATGTCTCCTGTGATTGTTTCTGCACTTTTCAAATAAAAATGCATTTTTACCAGTTGTGTTGGCTACCTAAGGAAACTTTATCCCAGTATTTAGGTGGGGAATATTGGGAGGGACAGGCAGGTTAATCAGATAGGACTAAAATGTGGCTTCATTCCACTAGGGATGGGATCTTCTTGGGATCTGCCATACTCCTGGGTTCTCTCCCAATTGACTGTAAAAAATCATCCACAAACACATGTTAAACATGGCATGCTGGGCACTGTACAAAGCACCAGGGATGTGAAGATTTTAAGAGCCAAGAAAACAAGAAGAAAGCAAGTCCCTTTGAGGCACTAATATTCTAATTAGAGACAATATTTACACATCTGTCTCTCTGATACATACAGAGCAGACACAAAGTAAACCTAGGGGAAGGGAAAACCTCTTGCATAAAGCAGCCATAAAGGCAGAAGAGTGGTAAGGGCTAGGCGATGGGGGTTAGGTGACTTGCCCAGGGTCACCCAGCTGGGAAGTGTCTGAGGCTTGACTCTCCATCCCCTGAGCCAGCCAGGTGTCTCTTATTCCATATTTTTAGAATTGCTCATGAATGTTCCACCATAGTGCTCACCTCTAAGTGCTGCACTAGTTCTTTCCTAATAAGGTACAAATAACTAGATTAATAAAACGAAGAAATTAGTAAGATCCAAATAAACCAAAGCAGAATAAATTTCCCAATGGAACAAGTACCATTCTCCAAAGGGAGCCGCAGCAGGGCTGGTTTGACTGTTTCTGTATACATAGATGGGTATATCATGGTGGGCTGGGCCCAGGAAGGCCACAATTCTGATCTGGCCTCAGAGGCTTTCTAGCTGTGTGACCCTGGTCAAATCACTTCACCTCTGACTGGAGAAAGAAATGGCCAACCCTTGCCAGGAAAGCCCGTGCATGGCGACGGTCCAGCCATAGGTGGTCTATACTGAAATGTACAGAGGCGCCCCTCCCCCGCCCCCCAGCAGTAATCAGTGCTCCTCCCTGCCAGGGACCCGTATCCCCTCTCCCCCCCCCAGAGCGGGCGCTCTCGAGTCACTCCTGAATCTGCGATCTTCTCATCGAGCGAGCGAGGACAGATGTCGAGGTGACACTCCCTAGAAGGGAAATGGACATTTTTCTCAACCACAGAATCGGGTGACGTCAGACAGAACTTAAGCAGACTCCGAGCTTTGTACGCACACGTCCCTGCTGCCTTTCTCCCGCCCCCATATAATGACATACGCAGGCCCGGCGACATGGGGCAGCACACAGAAGGCTTGATTTGGAGTTCAGACCCCATCCAGGACATCTAGGGGCCCTGGGAAATCACTTCACCCGTTTGCTTCGGTTTCCTTACATGGAACGTGGGGATAAGACTACAGCCTAGCCTCAGTTAGGATGAGGATTAAAGAAATAAAAATATTTAAGTGCTTTGCCAGCCCTGAAGTGTTATATAAATGCTAGCCGTGGGAAGTGGGGCATCAATGGTTGCAAATCTATTATTTCATTCGCAAAGAAAGCTTCAGGGTAGAAATTCCCTCGGCCAGTGGAGATCTGTAACCGTTTAGCCATTTTTTGTCTCCTCCTGGGATGCTGAGAGGTTAGGCGATTTGCCCGGTGGTGGGACTTGAACCCAGTTCTTTAGAGATCTGCTCCCTACCCACTATTCTATACTGCTTTTTTCAAACAGTGATGAACTGAAAGGATGAACGGGAGAAGCGGGATACATGGAAATCGATCCATTTAGTCTGTCTCCCTCAAACGTCCCACCGCTACCTCCTCCGTAAAACCAGAGAAGGATGCTAAAACAAGACTCCCTGATTAAGGTCATCTCATTTTCTCAGGGCGTGTGAAAGACAGGCTCTATTTGGATCAGATGTCAGTTTGTATGCTACAGTCAAAGGAAAGTGTACTGATAGCACAAGTCAACTCAACTGGGGCTCAACTCTCCTTCTGGAAAGTCTGTCTATTCGTCTCCATGCTATCTTCACTTCCTCAAAAATTCCCAGAGGCAAGTTCTGCCCAATTAGACAAAAAACCCATAAGGGAAACAAAAAGGATATGACTCAGAACAACTCACAGCTTGGGATATGAATGATTAAAAATAAAAACACCCAAAAATTGGTTTTGAAAGCTCAAGAGTATGGATAGGATCTTTTGAGCTTTTTAATCAGTAGAAATCAAATGCTTTGAAGTAGCCAATCAAGGTGGAATAAAAACAAAGCCAAGCTACTTTATTTTAATTCAAGGTCTATCAGGAAGCTGGAGAAGGAAATGGCAAACCATTCCAGTACCTTTGCCAAGAAAATCTCAAACAGGGTCACAAAGTCGACCTGACTATAACAACTGAGCAACAAATATTAGGAAATAATTTAAGCTGCGAAAGAGTAAATATATAGGGGCCTCGTCCCTCCCCTAATTCAAATAGAAGAACTTAAAAGCCATTTACTTGTTATATTCCTTTTTATTTGCATGCTGAATGCTGAAAAAAACTGCATGCTGAAAAAAAAAAAAGCATGCCTTATCAGGCAGCTAGAGCATCAGTCTGGGTCTGTACGACCCAATTTCAAATCCAGTCTTGGATATTTTCTAGCTATTTCCTTAGCCCTATTTGCTTCAGTTTGCTCGTCTATAAAAGAATTTGGAGAAAGAAATGGCAAACCACTCCAGCATCCTTGCCAAGAAAGCCCCAAAAGGGGTCACAGTCAGACAGGACTGAAACAACAAAATAAACCATAAAAATTATTATCTCACTTCTCTAGAGCAAATGCTATCTTCAGACTAGGAAAAGAGTTAATAACCGTAAAGGTTTATGGCAGGCTAATTCTAAATTTGACCTTTAAGATTCTCCCTTGACCCACATTTGATAACCTAAAACCAAACAGGAAAGAGAAGTGAGGAAACTCCATTTCTAGAGAAAAAGCAATTTATATAAGAACACAATGAAGCTTTGTTTTATGGAAAGATAACAATAGCTAACATTTCTTTAGAAATGTAAAGTTTTGTGAAATATCACATCATCTCATTTAAGCCTCACAATAACCTTGGGAAATAGGTGTCCTTCCTTCCTTTTTCCCCCTTCCTTCTTTCTTTCTTTGCTTCCTTCCTCCCTTCTTCTCTTAATATCTTTATTTTGAAAGGTGAACATTGAGTTGGAGTAAGGCTAAACGCCTTGTCCCAGGTTGTGCTGAGTAGGAAACATGGCGTAGGCAGGATTTAAACTCAAGTGTTTATCAAATACTAAGACTAGTATTCTATCCACTAAGCCAAGCTGCTTTTAGAATTTGGGATGGAAAGAGTAAAATTATGATCTCTGGCCCACCTTAGTAAATTCAGCACTCTGTTCCATTATAATCTAATTTTCCTTTATTTAATAACTTCCTCATGACAGATTGTTATTTCAAATATTTTTGTTCCACATTTTATACAATGATTTGAAAAAATGGAAGAAGTCATTTTGGGTCTTGGATGGAGACATGATATCTTCTTCTTGAGCACATTTAGGAAATGGACATGATAAAGTGGCCTCAGTACACAGGGCCAGCTGGGGCTCTTTCATTCCCAATAACTTCCTTCCCAAGCTTCCACAGGGTTCTCCAATTCGAAGACTGAGGATGAGGAAAGATGAATTTCAAAGCAAAGGAATATGATGGCCTAGGGAAAGAAATGCTAGCATTCATATTCAGAACCTAAACTAAAAAGGTAGAGATTATGCGTTTATTTGATCCAGAGGAGAGTAAGGAGAAAATATTTAGGAACGTGTTAACAGTTTTGCTCAGTGCCATGTAATCCCTTAGTCCTGTAATCAAATTTAAATTAGATAAAAATGCAGGAGAAAAATTATATCAGGAAATGAAAATAAAGAAAGTACAAAGGAGTGTGTGTTTGTGCACACATAAATACACAATACATAAATTTTGCTTTAGAGAATATCACATTACCCAACATAAACATGTAGCTGTAAATTGAACGCAACTAGGTGGTGCAGTAGATACGTCCTAGGACTGGAGGCAGGGGCAGACTCCTCTTCCTGAGTTTAAATATGGCCTCAGACACTTCGTAGCTGTGTGACTCTGGACAAGTCACTTAACCCTGTTTACCTCAGTTTTCTCATCTGCAAAATGAGCTGCAGAAGGAAATGGCAAACCACTCCAGTATATTTACCAAGAAAACCCCAATTGAGGTCATGAAAGGCAGGCATGACTCAATGACTGAACCAAAAAACTATAAATTGGGTATAACATGACACCAATTTTAAGTCTGAAAATTTCTTAAAACAATTTTCATACTTTAACAATGGTACAGGGAGAAAGCTGGCTTCATTCAGCTAGAGAGAGGTTAAGCCTCTCCTCTGAATCATATTGGCTGAGTGATCTTGGGTTAGTCACTGAACACTTCAATGCCCTCAGCAACCTTGCCAAGACCTTAACTCACAGAGAAGGAGCTGTAAAATTCATCATACTATTGAAAGCACAGGTCCAAACCAAAACAAATTTCATTTTTCCAATTGGTAATATAGGATGTTACTCAGTAGAATGACTTTTCCTTATACCAAAATGTACTGTATTGATGAAATAGACATGTTGAAAGATTATAAACCTTCCTAGTCCCAACTCAAATCTGATTTTGCACAAAACTAATTGTAATTCCGTACCTTACTTCTGGAGGGTGAAAGGTGTTCCCCCCACTTGCCAATCAAATATTCTATATGTTCCCCTCAGGGTATAACAGTTTCTGCAAGACCTGTTAAAAGTGGCACTACATCTTTCAGATTAAATATGTAGAGAGATATCTCCCATATATGCATCTCTCTGCTGTAGACATTACAATTTTTTAAACATTTAAAACACTTTTCTTTTTTAAGAGGCAATCTCAAAAAATATGATGAAGAAGCAGCAGCATGTGTCAGATTTATGGTCCTTCTTATGCAACTATAAAATTTAAAATGCATTTCTCGATCAGTCCTATTTATATTAGCCTAATCCTGAAAAAATAAATTGCTGTTCATTTTCTCAGGAGCGCAGAAGTACCATATAATAGATTTCCTTTTCTATTTCATGGTTTATGTTAGAGTATCTCTATCAATTCCAATCACCAAGTCAGGCCCAGCATTCTCACATAATTTTTTAAATTACGGTAAGTGAAACCAAGATTCCAACAAATTAAATCTGTCTCTTCTAATGTGAAACCTTAGAAGAGAAAGTTCAACCAGAAGCCATTAGTTAAGTGGAACAGATGACCTCTTCAGTGAAGATATCTGAAATCTAAAATTTTGTGTGACATGAGAGCCAGTAGCTAGTGGCAACAGGTATTCTAGTCGTTGACAAGTAAGTTTTCCTATTTCTAAGGCCAAAACTTAATGACGAGATGTCTTAGTTTCCCGATAGATGTGCCTGAAAAGGCATTCCAGAAGCCCCAAATCCTTACAAAAGTCCTGTATTAAAATCATGTAGTTCTTATGGAACATCAGCTGAAGAGTAGTAGGCTCTTTTGTTTCCTAAGATGGAGTGTCTCTGGCTTCAGAGACCTGCCAAGTTTTCTGCAGATCTATTATTTGTAATTCACGTGATAACCCGGAATGAAATCAGCTTGGTGAAGAAAAAAACATAGAAATGGTTGTTTTCCATAAATACATGATGTTTCAGCTTTGAGAGAGCAAAGATCTTTCTGGGAAGTGACCCTAGGCAACAAACACACAAATAATATCTTTTAGGAAAAAAAAACTGGACTAAAACACAGAGAAAATTTTGACGGCAATTTTTAGACTAATTGTATGTGAAAGAAATGATTTAAAAATTAATTTTAGCACAGCAGCTCCATCCTTTAGATATTTTGCCTTTCGTGGTATATTGAAGGCCTTAGAAAGGCCTTCACTTCATTTTACACGTCCAGAAAATGAGGGAGTAGTACCTCAGTAGCTCTATTCATAAGTACTTAGGAATTATAGCTGGAAGGCTCTCAGAGATTCATTTTCACATTACAGATAAAGAAACTGAGGCCCACATTTAGGTGACCTGCTCAAGGTCCTACATAGTAAGTGACTGAGCTGGGGTCTGAATCCAGAGCCTCTGAGACTCAAACCACTATGCTCTAATGTCTCCTTTAATAATGATGAGCTATGGAATTGAAAAACACTTCCTGATAGACACATTTGAATTAAAAAAAAAATTTAAGCCTTAAGAGTCAAACATATGGTTTCTCTTTATCCACTTGAAGTCATCCTTAAAAGGAACATCAATCCATAATGTAAGGATTACATTATGCAGCAATCCTGATTCTAGGCAATGCAGAATTGACCGGGTGGTCCTTTGATGGCCCCCAACTCTTCCTGTTCCTCATCAAAAAAAATCATTCCCAGAGTGTCGCTTATTGGCGGCATCTAGCCAACCAAATTTCCTCTCTCCATCCTAAGGGGATCATTTCCCATATCAAATGAAAACACAGGGCAGAAATTTGCAATTATAATACACCAGATTCTATTTTACATCCAGAACACCAAGCAAGTCTGAAGGAGAATGAATGGGATGTTCTCCAAATTTCCCCATTAATTCCGTGTGGCAAAGTCCCAGCTCTGAGGAAGGAGCTCTCTTATCCCCCAATGCTCGTCTGACTGATCTACGTATCCTCTTCCTGTTGAGCTGGGGGAAACGTCCTTAGAGAAGCCGTCTCTGGGTAACCTTTGGAAGATCAGAGACAGCAGCAAATTAACACTGTTTTTAAAAATAGGAAACAGGAGAGCTGGTGCAGAGACAGAGGCCAGTGCAAGAAGGAGCCGTTCAGGGTCTGCAGCGCCTACAATCCCATCCACGTGGAAGGCTTATTTCCGGAGTCTCATTAGCATCAGATAGGGAGAGGTGTCTTCCGCCATGAGTTCACTGCAGAAAAGATCACATAAGATTAATGAAGCCAGTTGCAGTCTCAGATAAAAGCTTACAGTCACTACGGATTTACAAGGCTTGTTCTGCTTGCCTCCCGGCCCATCGACAGGCTGGGACCGAGTCTTCAGGGAAGCCTGGCCAGCTCCTAGCACACCGGCCCATCCTATCATTGAACAGCCTGGCTGGCCACCTTGCATTTTTTCAAAAATAAGAGATCATGCTCCAAAACGTGAATGCTATAATTTTTTTTCAATCATAATCCACATTTTCAAGGTTTTAAAACACAATTAGGCTCAGCACACTTCAAAGTGGGGGGCCTTCGAGATGACTGAAGGAATTGTGTATAAGGAAACTGTGGCCTAGTCCAGTGAAGAGGCAGAATCACACAGCAAATTAAGTAGCGGCCCTGACGTCAGGAAACCTGCCTCTATAAAATGAGGATCATCAGAGCACTGGCTCCCAGGGCGACTGTGGTAACTTGGGTAAGGCCTCTTGGCGAGCCAGCTATTGTGATTAAGGGACCCAGCTGAGGCTCAGTGACTGCTAAGGATACAGTTAGGAGCCGAGCTGACTCTTCCAACCTCCTGACCAAGGGGGCCTCCACCTGCTCCCCCACCAGAAGCTACTCTACAGCCCCCAGCCTGGCCCACACTCACTTTCTGGCTCAGTGGCTCAGTGGCTCCCCACGGCCTCCAGCAGCTAATATTCAGTGCTCTGTTGGGTATTCAGAGCCCTCCCTGCTTCCCAATCTTCTCACACCCCAACACTGTGTGTGGGAGCACCAACCTCCTGGCTACCCCAGACCTCCTGGCTACCTCTGACCTCTTGGCTACCTCTGACCTCCTGACTACCCCTGACCTCCTGGCTACCTCTGACCTCCTGACTACCCCTGACCTCCTAGCTACCTCTGACCTCCTGGCTACCTCTGACCTCCTGGCTACCTCTGACCTCCCAGCTACCTCTGACCTCCTGACTACCCCTGACCTCCTGGCTACCTCTGACCTCCTGGCTACCCCAGACCTCCTGGCTACCTCTGACCTCCTGGCTACCCCTGACCTCCTGGCTACCTCTGACCTCCTGACTACCTCTGACCTCCTGGCTACCTCTGACCTCCTGGCTACCTCTGACCTCCTGGCTACCTCTCTGACAAGACAGGCCATCTCTTGGCCCCAGGAACTTTCCCAGACCCAGAACACTCCCCTTCCTTCCCTCTGCCTCCTGGCTCCCTCCTCCTCTTTTCCTGGAAGCCTTCTCCATCCCTCTTCATTCTAGGGCTCCCCCCCCCCCACCATGAGGGCCTACTTACCCTCAAGCTGGCCTGTCTCTAGAGATCTATTGGCATGCTGCATCTCCTATTAGATAGTAAGCTCTTTGTGGGCAGGGATGATCTTTTGCCTCTTTTTTAAATGACCGCTAATTAATTACCAAGAACCAATTAATTGCCAGTAATTAATTACAAATCAATAACCAATTAATGACTATGGTTATCACACACAGCAGGCCCTTATTAAATCTTCCTGCTTGATGGATTGATCCCCAATTCAGACCCCACCCTCACAGGAAAGGTCAGTTCGCTTCCCCGTGGGGAGTGACGGGAAGAATCTCTTCCATTTTCTTACACCTCCCACTACGGTCCACCTACGTCCAGAAGCCGTTTGAACAACATGACTCCTGGAAGCAGCCATCATCATAGGATGAAGCTTAGAGGTTGCCTCTTCTAACCCTTCTTTTTATAGATGAGGCAACCGAGGCCCCAAGAAGTGAAGAGGTTTCCCAAGGGCACGCAGACAGAAAGTGGCGCAGCCCAGATGGCTGCCCGGGCCCCCGAGCCCACATCTCTCTCCAGGGCACTTCAAACAAGAGGCCCCCCGCTCCGAAGGACAAGCCCCTACCCCCAGACGTGGAGGGGGCCCAGTGCACATGATGTCGAATCCCTGGTTTGCACTCAGTCCTCAACAGTCTGCTGCTGGGGAAGGGCACCCCTCTCTGCCTCACTGGGTCTGTGGGAGACAGCCGCTGTCCACACCGAGGTGGCCGGGAGTCTCTGCTCATGCTTCCCTTTCCTGGCCCCCGCTGCAGTGGGGCTTCTTTGCCCTGGTAGGCATTGTAGGGCAAGCAGCTGAAGGATGCCCTCTGGGCCCCCAGGCCTCATGACTCGGAGCATGAACCTTTCCCCCCCATTAGTCCCTCATTCCATATATCATAAAGAAAGAGATGCTCTACAGTAATCGGTTTAAAGCGCGGGATGAATCTGTCCCAGCTCCCAGACGGACATGACTCAAGGGCTTGATTCTCTAACTCCCGGCACTATGCCCATGGAGGTCAGAAAATCAAAATCTGCCCCAGGGGAGTAGCTTGAGAAATCTGGTGTGTAATTATGTACTATAGTTTTGTTTGGTGTTTTTCTTTATGGAAGCGATCCTGTGGAATATCACAGAAATGTGACTTGGGCCTGGAAGTGTTCTGCCATTTGCCAATATTTAAACCATGTGATTCGTCACTTCTTCTTCTTCATCATCTGCATCAAAGTCTAATTTGGGATGTGAGCATTCACCCCTCCATCCGTTCATATCTCAATGAAATTTTTTGAGGGCGTACTATGTGCAAAGCACTATGTCAGATATTATGATGGATTAAAGGAAATAGGAAAAAAATGATTTCTGTCCTCTCCTATGATTTAATTAGTCAGATAAGGCATAGGCTCATGAAATATTGCATAATTACAAAGGTGGTTTGTGATTAAATGCTGAGTCCAAGGGGAGTGCAGAAGAAGAAGTGATCACGAAGGGCTAAAGAAGTTGTGTGTGATGAGGCCAAAGGGCAGGAAGAGTAAAGACAACTCTGGAGAGGTTGGGTGGATCTCAGGTGACCGAGGCTGGACTTCCATCCCCACGGATGGAGCATCCCAATTTCAAGTAAGAGAGTAATAGGACAGAAGTGCTACTTTAAAAGGATTATTATTATTATTATGTGGGATGTGCAGACATGAGCCTGGAGCACGGCGGGGGACACCGGAAGTACGTAAAGATTTAGGGTCCTTGCTTTAATCTAAGTTTGAGGCGAGGAGAGGTCACCATGGAATGTAAAGGAAGAATGGATGTTAGAAAATTACAAAGCGATAGATACATTTGCGGAAGAGGAAAAATACACGTGACTAAGTCACTCACAGTGACTATAAATGATGACAATAGAGATGGAAAGAGGGTGGCAGAAGGTAAAAGCAGCTTGGGTAGCAGGACGGCACCTTTACAAGTACTATGTCAAGGCTATGCATCTCCTAGGGAGAATATTCCACTTCTGTTCGTTTTTTAAAAACACACATTTACAGGATGCTTGCCAAGTATTTATCTTAAAGTTCAAGTATTTAAATGACATTCCTGATTAGGTTCTAAGCTTAATGAGAGTGATGACAAATGTAAATGATTAAAAAGTATCTGAGGCTCAGTGGATTGAGAGTCAAGCTTAGAGATGAGAAGTCTTGGATTCAAATATGGCCTCAGGGCCTGTGTGAGCCTCAGCAAGTCACGTGACCCCAACTGCTTAGGCCTGACTGGTCTTCTGCCTTGGAACTGATACTCAGAACTGATTCTAAGACAGAAGGTAAGGATTTTTAAAAGGCTATACGCATGCACATGCCTATCCCTATACATCCACAAATACGTGTGTTCAGAGCATCTGTCTAGAGCTAGAACTTTTCTGATCATAGCTAGTCAAGGCAGATCCCAGGACCAGTAAATTTAGATCCATTTTGCTTTCATCAACACACAGCCCTTTTCTACTTCTTCCTTCCATAATACTAAAGTAGACATAAACTTCTTTCTTTTACACGTCAAGGTCCTGTGATTTTATCAGAGCAGAGAAGGGAGGGAATGAGCTATGTGCCAAGCACTGTGCTGAGCACTTTTTAAAATACTGCGTCATTGGAGATGCTGTCGGGGCCTCCATCATCAACAAAGATTAGAAAGAGCCTTTCTATGCCTTAAATCTTTGGAAATGACTAAAACGAATCCAGTCACTCTAGTGAGGAGCTGGGGACAGACTGGAGCTGCGGTTCCCGGTGATGTACGTCCTCTACCAAGACATGTCAGCAATCCCCCTAAAACATAAGTCTTAGAGAATGGGGGGTCTTAAGTCTTTGTTGTGTCCTGGACCCCTCTGGAATTGGGTGATGACTATGGAATTCTGCTCAGAATAATGTTTTTAAATGTACAAAATAAAATAAATAGAAATACAAAGTAAATTCATTAGATTGAAATATGTATTTATATACATATTACATATTATAATATAATAATAATGTAAATAAAGTTCTTGGACTTAACCCGGGTTAAGAATTCTTGCATTGGGGGGCAGGCAGGTGGCACAGTGGATAAAGCCCTGGAACTGAATAGGGAAGCCTTCTCTTCTTGGGTTCAAATCTGGCCTCAGACACTTCCTAGCTGTATGACCCTGAACAAGTCACTTAATGTTGTTTGCTTCAGTTTCCTCATCTGTAAAATGAACTGGAGAAGGAAATGGCAAACCACTCTCTTGGCCAAGAAAACTCCAAATGGGGTCACCAAGAGTTGGACATGACTGAAATGCTAGAATGACAACATGCTAGGGCAGTGAGATGTTGAATAACATGCCCAGGACCACACAGCCAGCATCATGTCAGTACTAAACTCAGTTTTCCTGGCTCCAAAGCTACCTTTTCATCCATTATTATGCTGTTTCTGGTTCATACTTAAGTTATTTAAAAGAGATTCAATGTTATCTATATCCTATTTAAACCCTTGTCTTCCATCTTAGAATCAATACTGTGTGTTGGCTCCAAGGCAGAAGAGTGGTAAGGGCTAGGCAATGGGGGTCAAGTGACTTGCCCAGGGTCACACAGCTGGGAAGTGTCTGAGGCCAGATTTGAACTCAGGACCTCCCGTCTCTAGGCCTGGCTCTCAATCCACTGAGCCATCTAATTGACCTCTCTCAGTACAAGCACTAGTAAATTCTTATATATATACACACACACACACCAAAATCATATGCATAATTACATTCTACCCAAGGTTGGGGGAGGACAAGAAGAGAAGGAAATCCCTACCTTGTGCAGACTCCCTTAGAGACCTTCGTCTTGGAACATTCTGACCAAAGTTTAATCTTGTTTTTTAGGTCTTTATTCTAAAATTGAAAAGAAAAGGTTTTCAAGCTTGCATAGAACCTCTGGCCCAGAATAACCCTTTTGCACACGCAGCCCAGCCCAGTTCGTTCATTCCCAAAGCCTTCATCCCTCTAGATTGCCGATCCTAGAACACTGATGGCCCAGCGCCTTCCAGGACGTCCTGAAAGGCTTGCTAGGCCCCCGGGGGGACACCTCCTCCAACACGGGCTGGGCCAGAGTCTGCCTCAGGGTCCGAAATGCAATTGTGGAAAATGTCAATCTTAAGAAATCTTTTGCACAGAATTTGGAAGCTTTTTATTAAGGCATTCCAGAGAGTAATGATCCTGATTATTTTGTTCCACACCAGTGCACGCCTAGTCGAGCCTCCATCTCCTCATCATTAAAGTGCAGATGAAAATTGAATAAGCGTGCCTGTGAATGGCGTGATATCAAGCTGTCTTTAGTGGCAAGAGACGGGTTCAAATCCCATTTATGCTTCTTATCATCTATGTGAGTTGGCACAAGTCAGTTTATAGTTATTTGTCAATGAAGAAAAATGTTACAAAGACGGAACCTGTTATTTTATTGGCGTAGGAATTTTAGGAAAGAAATCTCCCTCTACCATGGCAGGTTGGCCCCTCTGCAACTTACAGACTTAAAGAGCTGCTCAGATCACTGAGGTTAAGTGACTTGCCCAGGGTCACCCAGCTGGTTATGGCCAGACTTACGCCCAGGTCTTCCTGGGTTTGAGGCCCTCTCTTTGTCCATTATGCCCCTTCTGGTACAACAGGAATGATCTGGGATGTGCTTAGAAGTGACTAAAATCCACTTTCTGAATGATCACCTCCAGTTCTTTCTATAACTCGTATAAATAGACGCTAAGGGTAGGGAAGCATTCTACGTACCAAGATGAAAGGCTTTACTTTGCTGTTCTTTTGTCCTCCCATATGCTTTACCATTTCCATAAGCGCTCTAATGTTTTACTTACACACATTTAGGGTGTTTCTATAAATGAGCCACTTATAGAAGTTCTTCTGCATTAACCATTTTTTGCCAAAAAGAGATTCCCTGAGCCAATGGCTACAACGTTTGCCAGCTGGGGCTCTGTCTCAATGCAACCTACAGTCACTTTCTTCTCTAAAATGTTTTTATAGTTGCCCTTATTGCTGAAGCACGGCATCCTTCATCTGAAAGAGGATAATGGCGATACGGTTATGCAGAATGCTTTGCAAAATATAAACAAATAAAGATTGAAAGGAATGTTTAAAAATACTTAAAGGTGGACGAGTTACCAGTGACAAGTGCCTAACCTCTTGTATATTGTCCCAAAGCTTCAAATGAAGATGAAGAGAATCTAAAAAATGTAGAGAGGAACTAAGAATCACAACAGTTACGCTGAAATCATGTTCTGGTGACAGTTAAGGAGATTTTAAGAAAAAACTTGAGTAAGATGCTGTGCAAGACAAAGCAAAAGAACAGTGTTGAAACAGTATATTTCATTCCTAATGTGGAAAAAATAGGGGCATGTTTTATAAAGAAGACAAAGAATCTTACAAAACTGAAAGATATTTTCCCCCAGAATTTTTTGAACTACTTGGAATCAGAAAAGGAAGAAAAAAATTAATATATAGTCATTGTGATAATCACATTAACAAAAACTAAGTGTTGTTGGAATCTTCCACAAAGCAAGAAGGCATTTGCCTATTTCTACCTAGTAGATCTTTTAGCTTTTAGTCAAGAAAGAGGATATGCTTTCTGCAAATCTCAAAACACAAGAAGCTCTTCATCCAGGATAACCAATATGCTGGACCTCTTGGGGCCACTGCATGCTTAATGGGATTCTAAGCTATAGAGTGGCCATCAAGTCCTTGTGAAACCTGGGACATCTGTACATTCTGTTCTTATGGTTCAAGAAAGCTTCCCAAGCCTGCCAGAGAAGTTGTCTGATATGGTCTGCCAAGCTCAAAGCCTAGACTGTGAAACATACAATGTCTATGTTCTCACTATTGAAAAAGAAATTTCCCCACTTCAGTCAAAAAATGTGGAGAACTTAAGTGCTCACCTGATTGGTTTTTTTTTTATAATATTCAGTTTTCAGAGTGGAAAAAAAACCCAAAACAAAGATGTGGAAACAAAAAGAGAATGAGGTACCCTATCCATCTCATACACTGTCATTTCCCTACAAAATGTCTTTGAGTCAGTCCTGTAAAATAAATATTTCCCTAGGGATAAGTTGTTATTGTTGTAGGGGTTTTTTTTTTAATCTTAAAAAAAAAAACCTCAGTCCTTCATAGTCACTGAAAACAAAGTACATTTCTTAATGGATACTTTATTCTAATAGTTAGAATAATGAAAATTCTATTTCCACAGAATTGGGGTTCCTATCTTATTGTGTCTATTTTTATCCATTCATTTAACAAAACAATAAATAATCAGGGTAGAGGGCAGTTAGGTGGCTCAATGGATAAAGTGCCAAGCCTAGAGATAGGAGATCCTGGGTTCAAATATGGCCACAGACACTTCTTAGCTGTGGGACCCTGGGCAAGTCATTTAATCCCCATTGCCTAGTCCTTACCTTAAACTCTTCTGCCTTGGCAGCAATACACAGTATTGATTCTAAGATGGAAGGTAAGGGTTTTATAAATAAATAAATGTTTCATGCATAAACTCAAATCTATCAGATAGTCAGTAAATCAGGCAACAACCTGTTGAATTTATTAAGTTTTCATTCATTTTAGACATTGTGCTAAGCACTGGAGATAAATGGAAAGGCCAAAATCAAACTAAAGATATCTTTGTTTTATGGAATCCTCAGTCAACCCTAAATCCCCATACGTGGGATTAGTAAGGTTTCCTAGATCCATATTGGCAAACCTATGGCACATATGCCAGAGGGGGCCCCTCCCTTCCCCCTCTCCACATGCTTGAAGACATTTCTCACATGACCCGGCCCTCTGCCCAGCAGCACAATGGGAGCGCTTTCTCCCTCCCCTGGCTTGGGTAAGAGGGGGGGGTGGCTCACATGCAGTATGAGGGTTGCACTTTGGGCACTCGGCCTCTAAAATAGTTTGCCATTATTGGCCTAGACTGAACAATAAGCCTTCAAGTAGCCAGGGATCTCAAACCTAGACAGCAAGGGTAGACATAATCTAATATTAAGTACTTTTTCATCTCAGTACTTTCTGCCAGTGTATCTGGACCTCTCCCAGGCAGTTCAGCCCCAGGCTGGAATCCTCCCCTTCCCTGGTCTCTGCAGAAACCAGTCAGTCATCTTTCCTTTATTTTCCCAAGTGTAGATAAGACCCCAACGTCTTCAGTTGAATGGAAAGCCCACTCAGGTTGAATTTTCCCACACATTCCCCCAGAGTCTCTGAGCCTCGCTCGGTGCAATACTAGTGGTGTGTGTGCATGGCTGTGTGATGGCTATAAGTCTCCCTTGTCCTGATTAAAGACTTGTTCTTTTTAAACCTCGTTGGTGGTTCTGTGTTTGTCAAGGTTGACAACTGATGCCCCTTCTTCTAGTCCCTTCCTTCTGTTAATTATTCCCAATTTATCCTATCAATAGCGTATTTGTCCATCATTGTATATGTGCTGTATCCCTCAGACTGGGAGTGCCTTGAAATAAAGAACTCTGTATTTTTTTTCCTTTTTAAACCACTTCCAACGCTCAGCAAGGCTAGGGCACCTGGTAAGTGCTTAATGAATCTTCCCTGACTGACGGATTCAGAGCTCGAAGGAAGCCCAGGGAATTGAGATATAAAAGGAGAAAGACAGACCATTTTAGTCGGGGCTACGAAGCCTAAAGGTGAGCTAGGGAATGATCGGCTGGAATAGAGGTAAGCAGAACTGGATTTCAGAACGTGTGGTGATGAGTAAGGTAGAAGAATGTTGTAACGGCAACGACTGGGAAAAGAAGGGGCTTAAATACCAAACGGAAGAGTTTTACATTTGATTCCAGGAGTGACAGGGTGGGTATCCCTGGAGCCCACTGAGCACCTCAAAACAGAGAAGGGAAAGGACAAAACAGGAAAGACATGTAGTGCCAGAAACCCCCATAGGTCAGCGAGAGAGCATTCATTAACTTTTTGTTATTGTTAAACCCTACCTTTGTCAGCTGGGTTTTCTGCAAGTTTCAAGTTTGCCCAAGTACCAGGCACACCTGTTTTAGACTGAACAATAGACCTCCAAGGGTTTGGTGCCCCCAGTTTGTGTGGGCCTGGTAGGCAGAGTCAAAGGTGGAGTACCCTTATTTGTCTTCGTAGCTTTTCCTATTGTAGTAAAGACTTCTCTCAGGAAGTCTAGTTTTTGATTTGACCTTTTCTTTTTGTATACATAGTAGGTGACCGCTCCCTGATGCCCCAGCTGCTGGCTGGCTACAGCCTCTTTGCAGCTTGCTTGCAGACTGTCTATGCATCTTGCTGTACCAAATTCTCCAGGGGGTATAAAAGACCCACAAGTTCTCACTCTTGAGAGAATCATCTAGCACAGTGCATTCTCCCAGGGATAGCCCCAGGGTGTTGACTGTAGCTTTTGGAGCTTGGTTCTGTGATAGAGGCCGATTACTGGACCTAACTCTGTCCTGATTAAAGATTTGGTTTTTCCTACTACGTTGGTAGTTCCGTATTATTTACAAGTTAACACCTTCAATCTTGGTATCAATTCTAAGAGAGAAGAGAGGTAAGGGCTAGGTAATTGGGGTTAAGTGAATTGCCCAGAGTCACACAGTCAGAAAGTGTCTGAGGATAGATTTGAATCTAGGAACTCCCAACTCTAGACCTGCTTCTCTATCCACTGTGCTTCCTAGCTGCCCCAGCTAGAGAACATTTATGTGCAAAGAATACATGGGGAGTGATGAGATACATGACTGAGAAACGGGATGATATTGTCCTGCTACGAATAGGGCATGACTTTATCAAGTCAAAATGGTCACATCATGCTTCCTGAATGACCATCAATCAGAGCTGGCAAAGATCTTGGGATGCCTAAGGGGTGATTTTTTTTCCTCTAAGCCTCAGAGGAGGCATATAGAAGCATTTACAAAGAAGAAAGTAATTTTGGTTGAATTCTCTTAAACATGGGCTGGCTGAACCAACCAGAGTAATAAGATGGAAAATACAGGTTCAGAAGTTGGGTTCTCTGTTCTTGTATCCCAGACAGAAGTCACATCACCCCTCTTCCTCTTCGCTGACTATATGGTGAGCTAAGCATCAGTTACTGAGCTGACTCTTGGTCACTGTCCCTCTGAGGCTGATCTCACCCCTAACATGCTTGATGGACCACATATTGCGCATCCCAAAAGGTGCTAGCAAGGTAGGGGAATCAAATGATACACAAATTCTTCCACAGAACAGAGTATTATTAATAACAAAATAATTTTAACGTTTTGACCAATGCAATGGACCAAGAATAATTCCAGAGTCCCGATGCTGAAGAATGATATCTATCTCCTAACAGAGAGGTGACAGATTCAAGGTGCAGAAGGAGACATGCATTTTTGGGTATTGTCAATGAGGGATGTTTTACTTCATCATGCATATTTGTAATGATGGTTTTACTTTTCTTTAATTTTGTTCAATTAGGGAGGGAAAGAAAATAAATTATTTTAATTGAAAAAATAATACAATAAAGTTTTTAAAAAGAAATCTAAATTATATTTGTGTTAAGAGAATAAAAGACAAGGGAGTTATAGAAAACTTTCCTATAGTTGGTAGAGAGAAACTATTTTCCATTAGGAGAGAAAATAGAAAGAACAGTAGAAATAGAGAGCAAAGTGACCAGCTTCTTTGCTAAGAAAAGAAGATCTGTCAGTCTGGAGCTGAGATGCTATACGTGCTCTTAATTGACTCCTTCAGTCCCTGTCCAATAGCCAAGATGTCTCACCTTTGGTTTCTAACAAAATTGTTGTTCATATAAATACATGGCTATAAAACATCTCAGGAAATTTGAATCAAGGTTACTACAGAAATTAAAAGCACAATTTTCATGGCCTGAAAATCCTGGGCACCAAATAAAAAATGTGTACAATTTCTAATGCAGTGAAAAAACCCGTGGGTGTGCATGCACATGTCTGCCTAAGCATGATAATTTCTCCTTACCTGAGCTTCGAGAACATTCACCTTTTCTTTCAGAGTCTCAATCATTTTATCTTGTTCTTGTAAGTCATTTTTTAATCCTTCCATCTAAGAATAAGCAAACACAAATGAGAACTTTTTTAAGTCTTAGCAAACCACAGGGAGTACTTAAATAATTCACAGGTCATGTGTATTTTACAACTAAATGATTTTCTTAATAAGGGAGAAATAAAGTACTAAAGAACAACAGCTTTCCTTTCATTTGTTTGTTTTTAAGTAGACAACAGAGATAGCTTCTAGAGACTTGGATGAAGGTTTTTCTTTTGGAGATCTGAAGTTGTGTGAAGTTCGATCTGGTGAAGTTGATTCTGCACATCATTTTTAAAACTAAGCCCAGCTCTCTGGAGAAGGCATTTGGAATCTTAGTGTCTTCCTATAACTGAAGTTAATATTCCACAAATCAAATTGCCTAATGTATGTCCTGTAAGGTCAATGCCTGATACCCTGGGTCTAGTAAGAGTTTCCTAGTCACACTAACTTTATGATAAGGGAGTTCATTGTCTGAATAGATAATTTTCCAAGAGACATTGGAATATAAACTCCTCGAGGGAGTATTCATTTGTGTATTACTGCCATCCCACTGCCTGGCGCACAGTAGGCGCCTAATAAATATTTGCTGAATATCGCCTAATGCTAAAGAACACTGGACTGAGAGGAATGAGGCATAGGGTTCCCCTCTGACAAGTCACCTCACCTCTTTCTGGGTGTCAGCCTCCTTATCTGTAAAATGAGAGATCTGGGCCTACATGATCTCCAAGGTCCCTTCCAGAGGTAACATTTCAGGCTTCTGCTTTACAGCCCTTTGGTCACTTTGTTCCGTCAGTTACAGAATGCCACAATTACAGAAAGCCATGGTTATTTCCCACACAAGCAGGCAGCATGAGCAAACAATTAAGTCCTCTCCTTCACCTCTTCTATCTTATTAAAGAATTTTTGAAAGATTTCAATCTAAAACAGGTCTCCCTGAGAGGTGATCACAATCAATAAATCAGTCATCCCTGAAGACCTGCATGGGCCACATTCTTGGCTGCTTGGCCCAGTCACTCTCTGCTGACACCGTGTCTCCTCCTGGGCCTGCCAGAATTACCCGGTAAGCAGCTGGGTCCACCACCCCTATCTTCCAGGCAATCGCAAGGCTCAGAGGAAATGAAAACCAGACCCTGCTCTGGCTGGGAATCTTGAAGCTATAAGACAAGCTGAGGAGAAGCCCAGGCTATCTAGGCTTGATTCTTTTTTAATATCAGCCAAGAGCCTAAAGAAGAGTTAAACATTATTTCCAAAGTGTTCCACGCCAAGCACAAATGAGAGGGCAATCAAACCCAGAGCCAGGTTGCATTTAGAAATGTAGGGAAAATGTCAGGGAGGGGAAAACTTTCATTACTTTTATAGCTCAGGCATGCCAAATGTATTTGTTCTTCATCCGGTAAACATTCCATCTCCAGGAGAAAGACACTTGATTAAACTGACCTCCTGGATAACACTACGTAGGTTCTGATGTTGGGAATAAATCACAAACTGCAAACAAGAAATCTGCCTCTGGAGAGTAGAAATCTCTGTCTGAAGATCCTTACAACTGGAGAGGAAAAGGGAAAAAGAAAATTATTTTGCCAATAATGACATTCTTTGTTTGTGCTGGTTGTACCTAAATTATTGACACTTTATCTCCTTGATAACCGGCTTTCTGCAGGTGTATGATGTCAGATTCATTATGGACAGAATGGGCATCCACTGGGCACTGGCTGAACAAATTGTGCTATGTTGATGTACTTGCGGGAACTAGGTGGCACAGTACTAGAGTGATGGGTCTGGAGTCAGAAAGACTCATTTTCCTGAGTTCAAATGCAACCACAGGCAGTAACTGGCTGCATGACCTGGGACGAGTCATTTAACCTTATTTGTCTCAGTTTCCTCATTTGTAAAAATGAGATGAAGAAGGAAATAGAAAACTGCTCCAATATCTTTGCCAAGAAAACCCCAAATGGGGTTACAAAGAATTGGACACAACTCAAATGAATGAACAATAAAATGCATAATGACTGTTTCTGGACTAAATCTGTTATTTCATCATGGTGGGAGGGGGTTCCAGTTAGGATCTCCCTTAACTAATGTAGGTTAGCACTTGGTCTGCAAGCATTTGTACAGTCTTAGAGATATGTTCTTGAGGGAACAGAGAAGTAAAGAACTTTCTTAGGGTCATACAGTCAATAGTTGCCAAAGGAAAGATTTGAACCCAAATATTCCAGACACCAGGTCCAGTTCTAATGGCCTTGCATATCAATCTAATGGAATATCATAGAGCAAAGTAAGCAGAACTAGGAAAACTATTCATGAATACAGTAATATAAACAAAACACCAAAATGGAGCCAAACACAATGGAAATGTAATAAGCAAGATTGCCCCTAGAGAAAAACTAAGAAAATAGGATTCCTCCTTCACTTGGAGAACAGAGGATCATAAAATTTATGCCCAAAGGGCCCTAAAGCTCATTTATTATCATCCTCTCCTATTACAAATGAGGAAGCTGAGGCTCAGAGAAATTAAGTGACTTGCCCAAGGCCATAACAGATAGTGAATGGCAAAGAAAAGATGAAAACCTAGAGCTCTTTCCATTGCACTATGCTGCTCCTCATATAGGGATCTATAGATAAAGAAAAGTACATATTCTGCCCTAAACAATCACTATGTCACTTTTATTTGTTACAAAGGAAGATTCACTGGATATGGAAGGTGGTGTGGGGAGGGGATGAAAATAGTAATACCTGGAAAATTTATTGATATAGAAAAGGGCACAAAGAAAACTTTTAAAAATTAAAATTAAAAAATTAAAATGGGGGAGGGAACTAGGCAACCAAACATTATCATGAGAAAAAACTCCAAACAAAATGAAATGTGGAGTTGCATTGAAAATAGGATAAGCCTGATGCTTAATAAATGTTTATTGACTGATTTATTAAGATGAGGCAAATAATTAGAGTGGAAGGGACATGAAAATAGGTAGGAGATACCAATAATTTTAGATAAATAAATATTAAAAGTCAATTAAGAGTTTTCACTCATACCCATTACACATCTCTCTCTCTCTCTCTGTGTCTCTCTGTTTCTCTGTCTCTCTGTCTCTATCTCTGTGTCTCTCTGCCCCCCCCCTCTCTCTCTCTCTGGTAAAAGTGATTAAAAAGGAAAACAGCAACTGTTTGGAGGGGCTACATGAAAACAAATACATTAATGCCCCTGTTAAGTTTTAACTGGAAGTCATTTTAGAAAAAAATTTGGACCCATGCCTGAAAAGTTACTAAACTTTGCATATCACTCTTTAACCCAGTGATACTCTTTTTAGGTCTGGTCCCCCCCCCAAAATAATAAATAAATGAATTAATTGATTAATAAAAGAAGAGAAAAAGGATCCCTACTATAATTTTTTTTTACAATAGCTCTTTATTATGGTCTCAAAGATTTGGAAACTGAAAGGTTGTCCTTTAGCCAGAGAATGGCTGGACTAATTATAGTGTGTAAAGGTAATAAAATACTAGTGTGCTATTAGAAATGATGAAAAGGATAGTTTCAGGAAAAAAAAAAACTAAGAAGATGTGTATGAACTGATACAGAGTGAAGAAAGCAGAACCAGAACAATTTATGAAATAACATTATAAAGAAAAAAATTTTTGAAAGACTTAACTCAGCTCAATTAAATAACCATCCATGATTCTTAAGAACCAATCAACCGCACTAGTCATCTAAGAGAAGTAATGGACTCAAAAATGTATATGCATACATAGTTTTGCTTTACTATATTGACTATGCATATTTACAAAAAGGAATTTTAGTTGTTTATCTTCTTTCTTCATCCCATAGGAAGAGGTAAGAGAGAAACTAAATTTTTGTTCACTAAAATTTGTTCATACTATTTTATTACTATTAAAATACTATTATACAACACACTATTTTATATATATTCACATATGCAGATATCACTCATACAATACACACACACTATTATTTATTGGTAGTCACCAGATGAAGAAAACTTCCTCTACCAATACACATCAGCACCTTCTCTGATACTCAGAGTATTACATAGAACACCAACAGGTTAAGTGACTTGACCAGGGTCACAGAGTCAAATATCATTAGACACAGGACTTTAAGTCTTGCTGCCTCTAAGATCTACTCTCTATCCAGTATACTGCACTGCCCCCTGCTATGCACTGGAGATATAAAGAAAAAAGTAAAAATTGTCCAAGAGGTTTATACTCCTTTGAGGGAGGTAAATAGGCACACTAAAAGATAACAAAGATAAATACAAAGTAGATGAGGAATTTTTGTCAGGGACAGTGCTGAGACCTGTGCAACCTGCCCATTTTCCAGATGAAAAAAACAATAGCATTCATTTATGTATTAGTCTGACCCAAAATGCTCATAGAAATGGACTCAAACCACTTTGGGACTGAATCCAAAGCTCTGTCTATATATTTGCAAAATGTAAAAAGTTCCCACTTCTGAATTTAACACTTATTTTTTATCTTAGAATCAATCCTGTATATTGATTAGAAAAGGCAGAAGAGTAGTAAGAGGTAAGCAACGGGGGTTAAGAGACTGGCCCAGGGTCACAGCAAAGAAGCGTTTGAGGTCAAATTTTAACCTAGGATTTGCTGTCCAGGCTGACTCTCTAGCCCCTGAGCTGCCTAGCGTCCCCTAGTGGCGAATTTTCAAAAGCAAATATATGTATTTTCCCTTTTTTTTATAGCAAACACTAGAAAATTGGAGGGTGGGGAGTGACTGGGGGAGAAAATGCACATAAAAGGATTACAAGGGTCAGATTGTCATCCTTGGTATTGTTTGAAAATACTTGGGCAGAATTTACCAAAGAGAAATAAGAAGGAAGTCTTCCCTGAGCACAGTCTACTAAGGATTACTGGGATATGGCCAACCTTGTCAGGTCACCAGGATGACAATCACTCACCTATGAAACTACCCCTTCATATGACAGAATACTGACTGAACCCAATGGATTGACTGTGAGTCTGAACAATATAATATTTCTTATATTCTTGCATGTTTTCAATTGTGACAGGATAATTATTTGGAGTTTTTAAGTTAGAGGGAGTCCTCGGCTCCACTAGGTAAAGACTTTATGGTGAATTTCTGGGAGGATGTGGACAAAAGTCACACAAGGATGGGCAGGCATGAATGGGCTAAGAGCTACATCTTTGGAACGATCCCCAAATTAATGATGCCATAGATTCATCTGAGCAAATTATAGATTATATGGGAAAAAAATTATTGTATAATAAAATTAGTAAGGCAGTCAAAAAGAGAGGAAAAAAGGGAAGTTCTCAGATTAAAGGAAAAAGAAAAAACTTCAATGAGGTAGGATCCAGTGACCAGAAACCACATATACTGTCCCAGGGAAGTACACCAAAGATTATGTTTTATTATACCTCTGGTAGCGTCTCAAATATTTTCTTCCAAAACAGGGACCTGGCTTTGACTTTAGTAAAAAGGATTCTTTCCCTGGCCCTGTCTATGTTCTCTAGAGTAACAAACAGAAATATCTACTTTTGTTGATAGAGCCCTTTACAACTAGTCAAGTCTGGTGAGTAAATTTCTTCTTATTCTGTAATAGGTGCCAGCTAGCCCCCCAAATGGTCATAAGATCATGGGATCCCAGATTAGAGCTGGCGTTTTCCTAAACGATATTAGACACTTACATGCATCTGGAATTAATTGGTGCTATTGGGGGGCAGTCGGGGGCTTTGTGAATTCAGAGCAAGAACCAAAAGGAAAATCTAGCCTCAGACACTTCCTAGCTGGGCAAGTCACTAAATCCCCACTCCCTTGTCCTTACTGTTCTCCTGCCTTGGATACAATATTGATTCTAAGGCAGAATGGAAGAGTTTAAAAAATGATATGTTTAATTTGATTAAATCTAGGTTTAGAAATGGCAGAATGGAATCTTAGTAATTAGAGAACTTATATCCCCTATTGGTTTTCCACCTTTATCCATATATACAACTCAAAAAATAGAATTAGAGACATTTACATTCTGTAGAAATCGGTCCTTCAAACAATTTTACTAGAAACAGGAAATATTTCATCACTACATTGCATGCCAAAATATCTTTTTAAAATTTATTTATAACTATTAAGAACACCTCAGTTGATTTAAGAAAAACTGTTAGCAGTAGTTCTAACAGTAAAGTCAAACTTAAGCATAATCCATTTCCAGCTTGCCCCAGCAGCCATCGTCCAAGGAACAAGCCTTATGGAAAAAGGAACCCATCACCACACCAAGGACCATCAATGGAGCAGATAAGTGTGTCTAGCTGAAGCAGCAAGACATCTTCAGGGAGAGAGAAGGCAGCACGCGCCAGCTGGGTCAAACCACCACCAACACTACCCCTCGGATGCCAGAAGAAAGAAAAAGTCTAGACTGAAGAAACAGCAGCAGCATTATCCTCCATCACCTCCCCTAGCCACACACCCTGCTTCCAGTTCAGGACTCATAGCTATCTATCATCCACTGCAGAGAGAGGGACTTACCATCCCCTCTACCATGTTAACTGCTGACCATCTTCCACCTATGGAAAAGGAAAGCTAAAAAATTCTGAGAATAACAGCCCTCGAACCCAGCCTTATTACAAAAAAGTCTCAAGGAGAACAATCCTTCTTGAGATACAGTGTGGCAAGTAACTGCCTCTATAGGCACAGAAGCCTATGCCTTCTCAATCATAAGTCGGCTAGTATTTATTCATTTTAATAATATTTTATTTTTCTCCTATTCTATTCTATGTAAAAACAATTTTTGTAACATGAATTTTTATAAAGTTTTGATTTCAAAATTCTGTCCCTTCTTCTGACTCTCCCTCTCTCACTTCTTCCCTTATCTTCTCCCTTCCCCAAGATAGCAAGCAATTTGATATTTTACATGTGTAATCATATAAAACATTTTCCCATATGAGTTATTGTGTAAAAGAGATCTCAGATTAAAAGAAGAAGAAAAAGAAAAAAGAAATATAGTATGGTTCTGTCTACATTTAGTCTCCTGTTGTTCCTCTGGAGACAGATGGCATTTTTCATCATGAATCTCTAGGATGTCTTGGATCACTAAATTGCTAATAACTAGGTCATTCACAGTTATACATCAAGAAATACTGTTGTCACTTGTGTACAGTGTTCTGGTTCTGCTTACTTTACTGTGCATCAGTTCATTTGCATATTTTTAGATTTTTCTGAAATCATCCTACTTGTCATTTCTTTATAGCACAATAGTATACCATTATTATTATATACCACAACTTGTTCCGCCATTCCTCAATTGATGGGCAAACCTTCAATTTCCAATTCTTTGCTACTACAAAAAGAGTTGCAATAAATATTTTTGAACAAATATGTCCTTTTTCCTTTAAAAAATATTTTTGGGATACAGACTTAGTAATGGTATTGATGGATCAAAGGGTATGCATACTTTTAAAGGCCTTTGAGTATAGTTTGAAATTGCTCTCCAGAATGGTTAGATCAGATCACAATAACACCAATAATCTATTAGTGTTCCAATGTTCCTGCATCCTCTCCAACATATACCATTTTCCTTTTCTGTCATATTAAGACAATCTGAACAACTAGCATTTATTAAGTGACTACTATGTTCCAATCACTGTGCTAAACACCATAGCTACTGAATACACACCAAAAGTTCTCACCATGGTTTTTGGCACTATCAGATTTTAATGGAAATGACACTGAAGATGCAATTTCTGATAATGAAATGTACCCCTTTGATAGACCACATGCTCTATATATCCCTCTCATCTTTTCCAGATTTTCTTCTTAATCATTCCCTCTCTCTTCAATCTTTACTGTGTCCTTATCTACTGGTTCCTTCCCTACTACCTTCAAACATGTCCAAGTTTCCCTCCCTCCCTTAAAAAAAAAACAAAAAAAACTAGGACCCTATCCTCCTATCAAGCCCATTAACTCATATCTGTTCTCCATTTCTCATCCAACCCCAAGAAAAAGCTTCCTCTCCTTCCTCTCCTCTCTGTCAAATCAGTGCTTTGCAGCCTATTTTTCATCCTCATCACTCATCTAAAACTGTTCTCTCAAAAGTTACCAGTGATCTCTCAATTGCCAGATCTGCTAGTCTTTTCTTGGTTTTCATTCTTTTGTATTCATCTATGGCAGTTGGCACACTGATCATCAGTCTCCTCCTGGAAACTCTTCTCAGGTCTCCTACCAATCTGACAGCTTCTTCTTAGTCTTTTTTTATTGGCTTTTCATTCATATCACCTCACCAAATGTGGGTGGTTGCCCTAATACTTTGTTCTCAGTCCTCTTCTCTCCTCTCTTTATACTTTCTTGATGACCTCATCAATTCCCCTGAGGTTAATTAGCATCTCTAACAGATGACTCAGGTCTATATATCTAGCGTCTCACCTGTGCTTCAAGCCCATACCACCAAGGCCCTTTTGGGTATTTCAAACTGGATGTTCCAGAGTCATCTCAAATTAAATATATCGCAAACTGAATTCATTATCACCTACTCCAAACCCACTGCTCTTCACTAAGTGTTCAACATTCGTAAATAATACCTTCTGTCCTATAGCCCATTTAACATGGGAGATGGTAGAGTGTTAAGTAAGCCATTTAAGAGATAAGATTCCAAACCTCTTAGCATCTTTAGAGTTCAGTAAGAGCTGATCCAACTTGAATTGCAAACATGCTTTTTTTTCCAGCAATAATTTCTTTTCCTAAGGAAAAAAGAAAATGTATTTTGGAGATATATTTTATGCTACTTACAAAATATGCTTTTTAATTATGTCAACGATGGTAATAAAGACATAAGGTTCTTGAGAGCCATGTCATCATAAGGCCACTTATTAAAGAAATTGGCAGGATAACAAATAAATGGAAAACAGATTTCTCTATAATGATCTTTTTCATCATTAATGACAACGAAACCAGCCCATTTGGACTCTGTTCCCTCAGCCCTTGAGGTTGTTTCTATTTAAAAAAAAAACAGCTGAAATAGGATGCAAGACAATAAAATCAAGAATAGCAGTTGGACCAGATCAGATCAAGTATAATACCCAGGAAACCCAAGTTAGAGACAACATAATTTTGAAAACATTAAAGGATCATTTTGCAACATAACTCAGGAATCAGAAGATGCCAAAAGAATGAGGAAAAAAATTCCACAGATTGTGCTCAAATGGTAAGCAAGGAAACAAAAGTAAGTATTGGAACTTTTAAAAAATCTTTATAAAAACAATCTATACATACTGTATATGGTAAAAGAATAAGCAGGCTTTCATAGATGATCTTCAAAATATGGCCATAGTTTTATAGTACCAGAATTTATTAAAAATTTTAGAGTATATGAGATCAATCTACATTAACATTTGTTTATTTTTAAAAGGCATTCAATTTGGTAGAAGGAAACATGGCCTTAAGAACACCATCCAAGAAGGAATCTCAGTCATGCATTAAGATTATATGAAAAATATACAGAGAAACAAAATAGTTAGAATATAAAGAGGAAAAATAAAGAACAAAAAAAAAAGAACTGAAGGGTAAAAGTACCCTTCTAGACCTCAAACTACATAAAAAGCATGAATAATGAAAAGCATTTGGGGTCTTGGCTAAAACAGAAAAGTAAATAAATGGAAAAGACTAAAATACAAGAATCAGAAATAACTAAACTCAGGATTCTATAAACCTGAAAACATAATTATCTAGGAACTCCCAATCTGATAAAAACTGCCGAGAAAATTGTTAGCAGTTAGGTTTAGACTGACAACTTAAACCATACTTCACAATAAATTCAAAATGAATATTTAGATATTAAAGATCTCACCATAAAATATAAGTAAGGCAAGTGATGTACCTTTCACTTCCACCAGTAAAGGATGCATTTATAACTAAACAAGGGACAGAGATAATTACAGAAGATAAAATATCATGTGAAATGAAAAAGTTTTCCCTGAACAAAATCAACACATCTAGAGAAATGGTCAAATGAAGAAAAGTCTTCATATCAAATATATTTGATATTGAAAACATACGTATATGTGTATAGACACACATAAAACCTACAGTAATATACATATGATAGAAAACTATTCTCCAATAGAAAAGTGGTTAAAGGATACAAACAATGTGCAAATTATTACCAAACATGTGAAAGAACATTCCAAATATGTAAGAATAAGAGATTTAGGCTAATAGCTTGATGGGATGACAGAGTCGAATGTTGTTTTTTTTTTTAAGGGAGGAACCTTGTATATGTTTGAAGATAGTAGGGAAAGAAGCAGTAGAGAGAGAGACAGTAAATACTGGAGAGAGAGGCAATGATTATGAAGGAAATCGGGAAAACAAACCACCTGAGCTTTCACTTTACATTTAGTGAAGATGGCAATACATGGGAACAGTCAATGTTCGAAGGGCTATGAAAAATCAGATATGCCAAACATGGAGTTCTGAATTGGCACAGTCATTCTGGATTTAAAATACAAGTTCCAACACACACACACACACACACACACACACACACACACACACACACGCACGCACACACACACACACACACACACACACACACACACACCCTCAATAGGACTCAAACTCATTGGTGAATTAGGGCAGCGTCTACTCCAGGCCTGTGAAGACTTTCTCTAGCAGAAGAGACAGAAAAGAACAATTTGTTCCAACAACAATGAAGGCAATGGAAATAGGCACTGCCTGTGTTTTTCTGTTTGTATTTGTAATCCCAGGAGGCAGCTAATAAATATATGTTGACTGAATAAATAAATGAATGACAGAAGCTAGTTATCCCCAAAGATAAAAAAATTATTTTTAGAACCCCAAATAGGAGAAAATATACAGAATATCACAGAAAAAAAAACAGAATATCAGAAGGGAAGAAAAAAAGTACAACTTAAATATTAACCTGTTACAGGGCCTAAAGAAATGAAATGGCAGCTTTGATGTTTTGGAAAAAATTCAACACCAAAAACCCAATCCTGCTTACTTAGGTTTTAATGGTAATGTTTATTACAGAACTTGGAATGCCAAGCTACAGCATCACTTTATCTGGGCCTTTGGTGAACAATAAAAGGAGACAAAATAAGAAACAGAGAGGTTATAATATTGGTATAAACAGAACCATGGGTAGCACAAGAAGGAATGTCCATTTATTTTTTACCCTGAAATATTTAAAGTATTATCTTTTGGGGGACAAATGGTGAAGGCAAGTTGTTTCAAATCAAGAATATATTTTGTTATCCTGGCCAGTTTGCTGAATGTGAGATGAAACCTGATTGTTTTGATATGTATTTCTTATTTTTAGGGATTTGGAACATTCTCTCTTTTGGTTGTTACTCATTTTCCATTCTTTTTTTGAGATGCTTGTTCATACCCTTTTGCACTTATCTATTAGGGAATATCTCTAATCTAACTCCATCTTCACCACTATTCTATACCTGGCCTATAGATCTCATTTATAGCCTGTAATCACCTTTTACAAACAATGAGCTGGGCCCAGAATTGAAAAGGAAAAGAAAGACAGGTTGGATTGTATCTGGAAAACTGTGTAGTGCATTTAATGATCTCAAGCTGTTCCTTAACCTCAAAACCAATCTCTTAAAACACTAATGTTCTCCCAATGTAGCTTATGGAACTTTTCCCAGTTTCTTCACAGGGCCAGACCTACCCCGTTGGTATAAAATATACTTGTAGAGCCCTGGAAAGCAGGAGCTGGAAGGGACCTCGGAAGAGAATAACCAGACCTAAGTATCATACAGACAAAGACAGGAAAAGCAGGCTTCTCTCAGGGAGTTTTCTATCCCAATGGAATCACAATCTAGTTGCATTCTAAACGGGCATGTCTATGAACCTCACGGAGCCTCTGAGGCCCTTGTTAGCTACAAATTCCATTCAAACATGTGTCCGGCCTATCCGTCAAGTTCAATCACGTAGGCCCCATGGGGCACTCAACCTCGATTAGATGCTAAAGACGCCAAGGCCATCACCCTCCACCGGACGTGGGTCCTGCCACTGGGCTCTGGGCCGCTCTGCCTCCTGGAAATCTAATTCAAGCTGGAAGACATCATTGGGATCCTCTTCAAGTAGGAAAGACAACAGCCGATCGACCATCCATGCGTCCTCCACTCTCACCCACTCACTTATACTCTACGCGTGTAGCTACTATGTGTGTATGTAATAGAGCATGATCAGACAGCTTTGTATCAGATTTCTGATAGGTATCATATAGACTATATTAACTATATAACATATATAAATATATTTAGTATAGTCACATATCTAGATATCATATATGTGATTTTGATATACATCTCTGTATATGTGGGCATATCTCTTTATCTGATACATAATTTATATTTAGGATATATTATATAGATAGATAATATTATCTATTGACACATAATGTAATATATAGATAGAGATACTATAGATATGGGATCCTATATTTACATGTTATATATTATATGCAATATTATCTATGATACATACGGCTATATATTATACATTAACATACACATATAAAGCAAATACATGAATACACGTACTAAAGAAACATGCATTTTTAGACTCTGTATATGCACATATATGTACTACTACCAATAACTGCCCCGTGAGCAGAGTTCAAGGTCTACTAGAGACGTGGACGGCACATTTTGGGGTGCCCCCCCTTCATGTTTCCCCGCTGGCCAGTGATCTGGGCTCTCTCGCCTTCTAGGCAAATCTCCATTTTGGTCAGAAGTGGCCCACAGCACCACCCAGTGGGCAGCCCAGGGGGAGGAAGATGCAGCTATTTTCCCAGCTCTCACATCTAAATTCTGGCTCCACTGCTTCTTAGGAAAGAATCCCAGGGAATACAGAGCAGCAGAGGAGACAGAACTGGCGTTGGAATCCAAAGTCCATTCCTCTGACATTTGCTGGCAAACCTCTCAGCATCCCCAGGAAAACTCTTAAGAGAACAAATTGCCTTATAAATGCCCATCTGCCTATGTTCCTGCAAAGGAGCTCCTGAAGAAATCGTAACTCAGGTCCAAAAGATAGGGTGAGGTGGAGCTGGTAACACAAATGAATCATGAAAACAGGTGGGGGAAGTCTTATACTGTGTCTGAGAGGCACAAGAGAAAAAGGTGGAAGACTGGAGTTTTCATCTCATCCTGGTGACTTGGAGAAAATCAGCTGTGCAACTCTGAGAAAAAGAAGGTCTCTTTTCTCTGCCTCAGTTTCCTCATCTTTAAAATAAAGGAGTTAAACTAGATGAGCTCTGGGGCTTCAGCTGGCTCTCAAATGCAAAAGAGCCAAATATGTTAGCTTTTCTATAGTTGACACCAGAAAACTAATGAGAAAACATTATAGAAATGCATTAATTGCAGCATGAACATATGCCCATATTAAATTCTCTTTCTGAACTTTTTGCTTGCTTATCAGTGTATTAGCAGAATTTATTTTCACTGCATTGTGGATTAAAGTGGGACAGATGGTGAAAGTTTTAAGTAATACGTTCATTACCAAACCTCATACTACTAATGGCTATTTGCCATAGCAGAAATTCATTCAAAGAAGCAGGAAATGAATCATCCTCCAGGGGGAGCCTACCCCCCAGCTACAGTACTCTGAGAAGGTGGTCTGTGCTTGCTATGACTGGGCTTTGGGACTGCTACGCACCCACATCCTAAAAAGCATATGGAGCTTCTTGTATCAGCCAGAGAAGTAAATGAAGAGGGAGGCAGACAGAGAATAAATTTCCCCTCATCTAGCACGTCTTAACCTTTTTTGTGGTATAGCCTGATGAAGCCTACGCACCTCTTTTCAGAATAATGTTTGATGCCAATAGTTATTTTAGTTCATTTTTTAAAAAACCTTACCATCCATCTTAGAACCAATACTGTCTATTGGTTCCAAGGCAGAAGAGCCATAAGGGCTAAGCAATTGGAAATCACAAAGCTAGGAAGTGTCTAAAACCTGATTTGAACCCAGGACCTCTTGTTTCCAGGCCTAGATTTCAATCCACTGAGCCACCTAGATGTCCCTTCATGCTATAATTGAAGGAAACACTAACATTTTCAGTTGGAGGTTAATGAAAATAAAGATTTTTTTTTTTCTCATTCAAGTCCATAGACTTCCTGACATCTTTCCCGGACCTTAAATTAAGAAGCCCCACTCCAGAAGAATCAGATGGGATCTGGGCCATTTAATCTCAGGGATGAAATAACTCTTTCTTGGATCCGGGAGTATTAAATCTCCACAGGGGCCTCCAGGGAAGAAGGAAAGGGAAGTAATGCATTTGGAAAGAGGATGAGTTCCAGATGTCTTGGAGAAAAACTTTCAAGCTAGTTCATTTCCAAAAGAGATTCCCTGAAAAGATTATGGACCAAAATTGCTCCCTCGTTCTGTCTCAACTTGAATCTGTAGGGCCCTTTTGAGCTTAAACTTCCAAGTAAGAGTTAAATTTTTTTTTTCAAAAGAAAACCATTAGATATATATTATCTATTGTTACATTATATCATTAGGGCTATGTTCAGCTTTTTTACTCTAAGCCTGATTGCTTCCCACAGTCCCTGAAGGCTGAACTAGATCTGGTGAATTATTTCCACTCTTCCACTAAAATATGACTCCAGTGTTTATTAGTGCTGTTAAGATTAACTTGAGATCTAGAAAGTTAGCTCTGCAGAGAAAAAGTTCTAATAAGTCCCACCAATGTGGAAGGCTTAAAGTATGGGCCCAAAGATGAACTGAATAGCTTGCTATCTAAAGAAAAGCTTTGCTAAGTCTTTCACCTAGGAGGCTTTTTATATGGATTATAGACCTATTTCTATAGATTCATATTTTTATTTATTTATTTCTATTATACATATATATATATATATAATTTATATAGATTAAATGAGGTTAATGGGCTTCAAAGACCAGCTAGTCTAATTCCTCACTTTCTGAATCTGGAAATGGGCTCAGGAAGGTCAAGGTCACACAGGTTCTAACTGTCAGAGGTGGGATTTGAAACTAAGTTCTCTTTTCAATAGCTATAGAATAATTAATTTTTTAATCACAGCAACTTTCAAAGAATAACTACCAAGTTAGAAAGAGGAACCAATGTGGATGCCATTAAAGTTACTTGAAGGATCAGGGAAACTACATTTTGCTAAAAGGTTCCAAAGACAATGAAGTAATACCAAAAATTTTTTACCAGCTTCTCTGATAAAGGCCTCATTTCTCAAATCTGCAGAAAAATGAGTCAAATTTATAAAATAAGGGCTATTTCTTAACTGATAAATGGTCAAGTGATATCAATGCAGTTTTCAGAAAAAGAAATAAAAAAAAACTAGAGTTATATGGGGAAAAAACCACTCTAAGTCATGATTGATTAGAGAAATGCAAATTAAAACAACTCTGAGGTACTTCACACCTAGGAGAAATAACAAATACTAGCAGTGACGACAGAAACTAGGTACAATGATGAATTGTTGATGGAGTAGTGAACTTATCTAACCATTGCAGAGAACAGGCTGGAATGATACCCAATGGGCTATAAAACTGTGTCTACCCATTGATCCAGGAATACCTCTACTGGGATCTGTACTCAAAAAGGGATCACAGCAAAAGGGAAATTACCTCCACATACAAAAGTAGTTGTATGGAGCAGCCCTTTCTGTGGTGGCAAAGCATTGGAAACGAAGAGGATGCTCATCAACTGAGGGAGGATTAAACAAGTGATGTCAGATTGTGATGGAGTACTTTTGTGCTAGAAGAAATGACAAGGGGAGTGCTTTCAGGAAAAACGTGGCAAGACCTATATGAACTGAGGAAAAGCGAAGTGAGCAGGACAAGGAGATCAGCAATGTTGTTAATGACAATCATCTGTGAAAGGTGGGTCGACTCTGATCCACACAATGACACGAGACAATTCTAGAGGGCTTGTGATGAAGAAAAATTCCAGTCACCTCCAGAGAAAGAACTGATAATTTGCTTAATATGGAAATACATTTTGCACAATTTCACACGTATACTTAAGATCACATTGTTTGCCTTCTGCAGATGGTGGAGGAGGAGGAGGAGGAGGAGGAAGGAACATAATCTGGAACTCAAAATTTAAAAAGGAAAGAATGTTTAAAATAAATAATTTTTAATAGTTAAGTTCTGAAGTCTCCAACTGAGGAAAATTTCTATCTTACCATTTAGAATGAAATTTAGTTAACCAAGCTATTCTAACAGCCAAACCTAATTCTACACCAAAAAAGCCTTCCAACAATGAATAGAAAACATTCTCCCCGCCATGTTGGCTTGAAGCAGCAAAGGCAGTATGTGGCAGAGCTGACAGAGTGCTGGACCTCCAATCAAGAAGACTGAAGTTCAAACCTGGCTTCAGAGGCTTACGAGGCTGGACTCAAAGCTCTGCCTGTTCCAATGTCTTCATCTATAAAATGGGGGTCCCAGGGCTGTGTAAGCATATCCCTACACACACTGAACACTGTCGCTGCGTGCCCTTTGTTCTCAAAGAGGGCCAGTGACATCCCAGGGAGACATTAGGACTCAGGAGGGAGCGGCCTCAAGTCATCAGTTTCAGCCTCTCTTTCCAAGCCCTCAAAGGCCAGTGGCAAGACGGAAGTGAGGATGTCCCATTGAAACAGCCTGCTCTCCTCCACTGTACATGCTTAGGCCACACAGCTCCCTAACTCACAGGTCTGTGGCCAGTCAGTGAGCCTCAAGCGGCTTTTAGCCCATCTGCCAAGACGGTTTTACCATGGAGGCTACTGTGCACATCAGCCTCTCGGGGCTTCAGGGAAGATGGGAGAGAGGGGACGCCAAAAGTGGATGGGCAGCCCTGAAGAGGGCTCAGCAAGCTCACAGCAGAGGTGCTCATTCAGCTAGTGGATAGAACACTAGGCTTGGAATCAGAAAGACTCCTCTTCATGAGTTCAAATCCAGCCTTGGACACTTACTAGTTGTGTGACCCTGGAAAAGTCACTTAACCCTGTTTGCCTCAGTTCATCTGTGAAATGAGCTAGAGAAGGAAATGGTAAACTCCTCCAAAACTTAATCTGTATTTAATTCAAATACAAATGCCAGTTATTACTACTGTCACATGTTAAGATACTTTATTAATAAGCTAAATCTCCTACCTTTCAACAATCCTTCAAAAATCAAGATACAGATCAACAAGTCAAAAGTCAAAGACAGAAAATACAAAATAATGATCTGGATAGGATAACCTACTTGAAGCCCTGTTATTCCAGAGTAATACAACAAGAATAGAACTCTGGTTTCTCTCCAAATACAGATGCCGTAGATGTCATTTTTGTTGCAGTCTGAAGCAACCAGCAGTGTCACCAGTATAAAACAGAACCTCCACACACATGAGGCCTCCCTCTTTAATATGGTCCTGATTCTTGATTTCATGGGCACATAGGTGGTGCCACAGTGCTGGGCCTGAGTCAGGAAAACTCCTCCTCCTAATTCAAATCTGGCTTCAAAAACACTTACTAGCTCTGTGACCCTGGGCAAGTCACTTGACTGTTTGTCACAGTTTCCGCATCTGTAAAATGAGCTGGAGATGGAAATGACAAACCAGTCCAGTTTCTTGGCCAAGAATATCCCAAATTGGGTTCCAAAGAGTTAGACACAATTGGAGAAAAGACTGAAAATACTCAAATCTGTGCTGGCAAAGTGACAAACAACTTCAATGGTCATATATCTCCCAATCTGATGCATGTCCTTATACCTATGATCAGAAGGCAATCTTCTAACTAAGAGTTACTCCTGTTGTTTTATAAGAAATAAGATATAATTTCTACATGTGGATGGAAGACACATTGTTAGAATGTTTAAGGTGAATTGTGGTAGTTCACAGTTAAAGGAATTAAGACTATTAAAATTAGATGATGATTTAATGGAATTTAATAGTCTAAAAATGAATCTAAATAGCCTCTCTCAAAACAAAATCCCTAAAAAATCAAGATATAGATCAGCAAGTCAAAGGCACTTCCATACATAAATACTTAACTTTAAATTGTGCTTTTAGTCTCATCTACTTTACCTAAAGACTAATTCTCTAAAATGCGAAATTTTCTTAACACATAAATTGATCTTTTTTCAAGTATCAATTCCAAAAAGCTCAGAAGAAGTATTCAATGTTCTTAGCCTCTATTCTATATAAACAAAACACAATTGCATCTTATTTTTTTAAATGTGCCCCTAAAAATTTATATAAACCAACTGTGTTTAAATCCAACAGGAAAGATTTAGTAGACAAGCTCACTATTCAAAATAATCCTTCAACAAAACTCCATTTTGGCTTCTCTTGGAAGAGAAACTAGAAGGTATGCTATTTCCTTCTCCAGCTCATTTTAGATATGTGGAAACTGAGGCAAATAGGGTTAAGTGGCAATATGCAAATAACTATATACAAATAAGAAAATTAAACAGAGTAAAAGCACTCAAATATATGTCATTTTTTTTTGATCTATCAATTTGTTTTGCTGAATTTTTTTTACTTATTTCTCTTTTCATTAAAAATTTGTAGCTAAAAGGGATGGCTTTCTCAGAGGTGGGGATATAACAAAAATATAAGCAATTTAAAAATAAAAGATAACAATAAAAGGGTTTTTTTCCAAAATCAATATATATGAAGTCATGTTTTCACAGATTATCCTTTTTCTATTCTAATTGTGTGAGAATAGGAAATTTTAAAAGAATTGTTCATCATGCATCCAGTATACAAATTAAACTTAATTTGACTCTCCTTTTTTTCTTTTCTAAAAATAACTTTTTTTGTTTTCACATAACCTGTTACCCACTCCATCTCTCTCCCACTTGCTCCCAGAGCACCATTTCCAAAAATAAAGAAGAAAAAAAAAGAGAAGAAAAAAATCTCAGTAAAACTAACCAATGTATGGCTAATATGACAGCAAAGGAAAGTGATAAATGTTAGAGGGGATGTGGCAAAATTGGAACACTGATGCATTGCTGGTAGAGTTGTGAATTGATCCAACTACCCTGGAAGGCAATTTGGAACTATGCCCAAAGGGCTTTAAACGATTGCCTGCCCTTTGATCCAGCCATAGTACTGCTGAGTTTATACCCCAAAGAGATCATAAGGAAAAAAACTTGTACAAGAATATTCATAGCTGCGCTCTTTGTGGTGGCAAAAAACTAGAAAATGTGGGGATGCCCTTCAATTGGGGAATGGCTGAATCAATTGTGGTAACTGTTGGTGATGGAATACTATTGTGCTCAAAGGAATAATGAACTGGAGGAATTCCATGTGAACTGGAACAATTTCCAGGAATTGATGCAGAGTGAGAGGAGCAGAACCAGGAGAACATTGTACACAGAGACATGATTTGGCTCCAGGAGGGGAGAGGAAGGAGGGGAGGGAAAGAATATAAATCACAGGGGGCAGCTGGGTAGTTCAGTGAATTGAGAGCCAGGCCTAGAGCCGGGAGGTCTTAGGTTCAAATGTGGCCTCAGACACCGCCCAGCTGTTGTGACCCTGGGCAAGTCCCTTGACCCCCATTGCCTAGCCCTTACCACTCTTTTGTCTTGGAGCCAATACACAGTATTGACTCCAAGATGGAAGGTAAAGGTTTAATAAAAAAAAAAGAATATAAATCACATAACCATGGAAAAATATTCTAAATTAATTAATTCAATAAATTTTTAAAAAACTAATCAACATAACAAAAAAACCTGACAATATACTGTGTTCAATAGCCACTGTCCCTAACATTGACAAAGAATGGGGAGAAAAGGCAACTTTTATACCTTAAAGATTCCATTTTAAAATCCTCTTTCCTTAAACACAAACAAGGCTATAAATAGATTACAATATATCTATTACATCACTATATTAAATCACTATCAATCACAATCTCAGGTATTTTTGTTTGGGCTTCCAAAAGGTCTGCATACATTACAGTGTTATGTAATAATTGCCTTTGGTCAAAATGTAAAATGTCATAACCATTATCACATTAAGGCTTTATGTCATTCTGGTTCCTCCAGCTAATGTAGATGTACACAGTTAACCAAATAAAAGTTTTAATTTTCTAATATTTTGAGTCATTTGCTCATTGCTTCAGTGCTCTGTTGAAGCCTTTGGTTAACTAATAAACTAGTTTGCCTTGATCAGCTCCCCACCTTGCTGAGCTTACCTCTTCCATTTTCTGGACCAGGTTTTCCAGTTTCGCGATCTGGCAGTGCTTTCCTCCAAGTCTTTCAGTTACTTGCTTCAAACACTCTACATGCTGTTTGTATATCTTTTCCTTTTCAAAGTTGTTCACCTTTGGTTGGAAAACACAGTGGTCATCATAAGAATATTCATTTCTAAGCAGCTCCTCCAGTTTCTATACACAGACTGTCATCAGCTTTTCTTGTACAATTTTTGGTTCTATCTTTATTTTATTCCAATAACGAATTTACACCTAGGTTTTACAAAGTTATATGATTGATGGTGTTTCTCTCCTTTCTTCCCTCCCTCTCCTGGAGTTGACAAGCAATTAAACTGGGTTATTACCCTTGTACAATTTTCTTAAGTTAACCAAAAAGAGAGGAAAAGAATTGCATAAACATATAACCATTTTTAAAATAAAAGTTTTCTTCAATGACCCAGCAATATCACTGTTAGGTTTATTTCCTAAGGTGCTCAGGGAAAAAGGAAAATGTACATGTTCTAAGATACTTATAGCAGTTCTCTGTGATGGCAAAGAATTGAAGGGATGCCATTCATTTGAGCAATGGCTAAACAAGTTGTGGCATGTGATTGTGATTGATTGCTACTAAGTCATAAGAAATGATGAGCAGGCCAATTTTGGAAAAACATGAAATTATGAAGAGTGAAACAAGCAGAACCAAGAAACAAAAAACTGCAACAGAAATATTGTTTTAAATATGACTTCTGTATGTTCACCTCCAGAAAAAGAACTGATGAATAGAAATAAATATGGCATCATTTTATATATACATGTACCTTTTTGTCAAATGATGCCTTCTCTAATGGGGGAGGGAATAGAGGGAATTAACTGGGTATTTTAATGTAACAAATAAACAAATAATTTTTAAGGTAGATTGAAATCATTGAAAATTCAGATTCTTTCAAGAATTGATGAAAGAAAAAAATATTTACCGAGTGCCAGAATTTCATAAGCAAATATATAATGCCATATATAGAGATATGGTGACAGAAGGATCAATAGATTATAAATTTAGAGCTGGAAGGAACCTTGAAAGTCATTAGTCTTACCCTTTTATTTTAGAGAAGAGGAAACTGAGCCCCAAGGAGGTTAAATCTGCCCAAAGTTATGGGTGGCAATCATCAGGTGGGATTTTTAATCTGGATAATTTATACCAAATCTTTAGCTCTTTAAATTGGAACATGTAATAATAACTCAAAAAATTCTAATAACCTTAAGATAAACAAGAATGGTAAGAATATAAAATGTGAGTATCCTGCCTAGCAGCAATAGAGCAGTAGATAGAATGCTGGGTCTAGAGTGAGGAAAAGTCAGGAAAATTAATCAAGAAGACAAGTCAATTCATCTCTTTTTGCCTCAGTTTCTATAAAATGCATATAATCATAGAACCTACCTGGCAGAATTCTGAGGATCAAATAAGATAACTTTTGTAAAGTGCTTAGCACAGTATCTGACACACAGAAAGTACAATAAATGCTTATTCCCTCCTCTTCTCTTCCCCATTCGTACAGTTTAAAATGACATATTTTAAAACATATAATTAAAATCCCAGTTAATTATAACTAAGATTTCACAAAATAAAGTTTTATTCTCCATTATTCATCTCAGAAACCAGAAATTATAATCAAGAAATGAGCCTAATTCTATGCTACAGCATTTAAACCTTCTCACCTAGGATCTTACAAGTTTTGGGATATAGAAAGACCAAAGGATTTTAGAGGTAAGAACACCTCACAGACTCATAGAAAGTTGGAGCTAAAAGAGACCTTGGAGATCACGTAGACCAGCTCCTAAATTTAAAGATGAAGTAAGCAAGACATGATTGCTTAAACCACTGGCTTGTAGAAAAACTGAGAGCCACATGGAGGACTCCTGCCTTCAGCTATACCGTGCCATACCTCCACCATCCTGTTACTTTCCCTGAAATTTCTAGCCTCACCACCATTTTTGTCTTGTCTATGACCTTGTTTCTTGGAACATCACATCAGTTAACCCTTTCCCCAAAATGGGCTCACCTGGTTATGGGTCTGCTGTTAGTTCCTGGGCTCTCAGAGAGCACAAAGGAGGAGCCCCGAGGCAGTATGACCACACCAGGCAATGTGGGGGGAGAGAGAGGAACTTGAGGTAAATGTGCCTGCTTGATAATTGTGTCCATGTCAGCCCTGTCATACTGTAGGAAGATCATCACAGCACAGATTTAAGAGTGGGACGAGGCCCCCAGGGACTAGAGGGCACCGGGTCCAACCCCCTAAGAATCAGAGGCAGGATTTGATCCTAGGTCCTCTGACTGCACAGACAGTTTCTCTCCATAACCTCACGCTGTCCATGGGCTCTGTAGCAACCTATTTGGGTATAAGGCTGGGGTCCGAAGCCAGGTACCAACTTTTGCTATTGTTTGTTGTTGCTGTTGGCAGTTTTTTTTCAGTTGTTTCTGACTCTTTGTGACATCTTTTGGGGTTATCGGGGCAAAGATACTGGAGTGGTTTGCCATTTCCTTCTCCAGCTCATTTTACAGATGAGAAAATGGAGGCAAACCTAATTTGAGCAGCTTCTCCAGTTTAGTAAACTCAGAAAGATGAGTTTTCCTGACTCTAGGCCCAGCCCTCTATCCACACAACATCTAGCTGCCCTAAAGCAGCCACAGGTACACACTCTCTGAAAGGCTGTGGCAGCTCCTATTGCTACAGATGCCAGGAACTCTTTTATAATCAGTTTCCTAAGGAGGAAGTTGGATGGATTGAGAGGATTGGGACAAGATACCTGTAGTAACTTTTTTTCGTCCTCATGCTTTTTCCTAAGTTCTTCACGCTGTTTCTCATAGTCCCCAAATAATTTCTTGGCAACACTTCTCAGGGCTGCAGCACCTGCTTCTCTTGAGGCTTCCAACTTAAAAAAAAAAAGACCACTGAATGATATTTATATTTTTTAAGTATTAACCTCAAAATATTTGAGACAACTAAAATGAAGAAGTAGCAACCAATGCCATTTGGACCATAAGAGAAAATCAAGAGAAATAAAGAGAAATAAAACAGAAATACTGAAAAAAAAGATTTCAAGTGATGAACTCCTTATTTAGTACGCCCAACAAGGCAGCCAGACTGTTATTAGGTAAAGAGGTAAATATACAGTAGGACCTCGTCTTAAGCTAGTGACCTATTCTAAGATCCTTTCTTTTAAGTTGAAAATCATGCATAACAGTGAACCTCACTACTTAATAGGTATTTCTGACACAAACATACTTCAGCACTTTATGACTATCTTTAGATTTTTCACTACTCTTGTCCTTTGTGGCTATTATTAATAACAAAATAGTGTTGATGAAACAAAGAGAAGACCTGCTCTCATGCTGGACAAGACTTGTCATTGAGCAAGAACTCCAGGCAAGCAAAGACTGATGTGAAAGCTAATATTTAACACAACACAATGTAATGTCTCATACTAGAGCTTCTCAGCCCCAGAATGACAGTGTTTGGGTGAAAGGCTGTGAGATTTATACCACTTGGGGAAATGGTGAGAAATTAGGGATTAATTAATTTTTTTTTATTTTACATGTTTTTCTGCCTTTATTTTTTCAGTGGTCAATCCTGTGTATACCTGAGTTCATGTGTGTTGAGCTCATGTAAAACGATGCCCTACTATATAATGAATACTTGTGTTTACAAAATAATTCCCTTCAAAGGATCTCAGAGCACTCTAAAATGGTTTTGCAAAGATTTCCTCCCCAAAGTCAACATTGCCTTACCAGTCGTTTTCTTGTCCATTGGTAAGCTGGCTACATTACGAGGTGGTGGCCCATCTTCACGTAGCAAATAAATGTTCATAGCAATGAACTAAAACTTCAAGGGTAGTAGTATGGGGATGTCACAGATAGACCTCTGAACCAAATAGTGCTTACTAGAGTGCCAGGCACTGTGCTGAGCACTTTGCAATTATTCTCTAATAATTAGGTGCTCTAAATATAAGCAGGGTGACTGCGACCTTTCTCTTGTATGTTCACTCAAAATGATCGCATCCTTCCTAAGTCCCCAGACATAAGCTTAGGAAACTGCCAGAAAACTTGATATTTCACCCATTTTCTGGGACTTCGATGTCTTAATATAAAGAAGCAGAAATAGATAGAGAAGAATAGTCTACCACCACACACATATACACATACTTTCCAAAGGCCTATCCAAACTAACCCTGGGATTTTAGAGATGGAAGGGAATGGGGAGATCATTTCCCTAAGACCTCAATTAAGCAGGAGGATAAAGGCTTACCCAAGCTACTCAGCTAATTTTCTATGTGACTGGACGTAGTATCCAAGTTTTATTGGTCCCAAGAAATGGAAAGCTGGGAAAGTTGAAAGTAGATTGATGGCTGGAAGAAATTACCTTGAAGCTAAACCTAGTCCAATTTCTTCTGCCTAATACGAGACATAAGCAGAGTGGTATACCACTGAAAAATCAAGGGCATTCTGTATGTGGTTGAGCTAAAATACAATCAAGTGATAGAGCAGAAACCCTATAATGGTCTCTGGGTGATGCTTGCTGCAGAATTAGAGCAAGTTCACAATTAATGATCTTGACCTTTCTGTACATTTTTTTTTAAACAAACAAAAAAAAAACCCACCCTAAACTATAAGGATGATATTAGAAATTGGGTCTTGTTATATTAGTTTAGAGATAAGAAGAAGAGAAGCTGGCTTGAGAAAGAATTGGAGTTTCAAACAGAGCTGAGTCAGTTTCAAGTCTAACAGTTTTTCCTGTATAGCAAGTTGGCAGAGTCACAGACAGAGACTTTTGCTCTGAGGGTTTTGAGGAGGTAATATCTTTGCCCCCTCTCTCTCACTATCTGAGGTAAAGACCTGAAGGAGTTAAGTGTTTTCTTTTTCCAACTTGGGAAACACTATTGACTACTGATTATCTATTACTGTCTTTATAGACTGTTTAACTCTGAAAAGACCAGAGAAAGACCTGGTCTTTGGTTTGAAATCTAGTCTGCTAAGGCACAGATTCCTAACTTGATTCTTGTTGAGACTCAACCAGCAAGCTTTTGCTATTTATATAACTTGGAGGCAAATTAAAAATTATAAGGATAATTTTGTTAGTTTTATTTAGAATAGTAAAAATTTGGGTCAGATCAGGAAGGATTAGTATAGCCTGTGAAAAACAGGAGAAAGCAGTTCCTTGCAGAACCAGAGAGTTTATTTGGGTAGAGTTAGAAATCCTTTTTATCCTTATATAGTTCAATAAATATTTTATTTTTTTTATAATCAGTTTCTTTAGTGTCCTTGTGTCTGGCCCTTAAGAGAAGTTCATTTACGAGCTTCACTTCACTTATTTGAGGATCCTTTGCGAGCACAGCAAGCAGAGTAACCAAAATCAGTTTATAATCCATAATCAAATTCATTGCTATATTAGTTGTTGCAGTCTCTCATTTATTCTTACATACCTTCCATCTTAGAAGCAATACTGTGTATTGCTTCCAAGGCAGAAGAGTGAAAAGGGCTAGGAAATGGGGATTCAGTAATTTGCCTAGGTCATATAGCTAGGAAATGTCTGAGATCAAATTTGAACCCAGGACCTTCCATCTCTAGCCTCGGCTTTCAATCCACTGAGCTACTTAGCTGCCCCCTGTGCGTTTTCTAAGTCTAGGAATTTACACATTTACTAACTTGAAGATTCAATCTCAACTACTATACCTTGATTTTTAGGAATTCATTTTCTTTGTTCATTTCTTGGAGCTGGAGGTCTTTATCTTTCATTTTCTCCATAATCAAATTAAAACCACATGGAGAGATCTTTGCCTTACCCTCGGACTCATACTCTGTATTGCAACAGCAGCTCTGAAATAAAGAAATATGAAAGATAATTATTTAAATCCAAAACTTTTGAAAACATGAGCCATCCCAGAGTTTCACAAGGCGAAGAGAAATCAAGCCAGGGAATATAAAATAAGATTCCTGATTTACAAATAAAGCTAATCCACTATGTGTCCACACCAATCTCTATACCCCCTCTCATATATCTGGATTTACCACAGGCTCGAAAGAGACACAGACAAGGGAGGTGATAAAGTTCTGTTCCAGTATTTCTGATTGAAAAGAAATATGATGTTACTATTATACTACTATTATAAATAAACATATATAATTACATTATATATTTATATATTATAAATAAATATAAAAAGCCGCATCCCTATTACATCAGGCATGAAGTCATTTAGTAATGAATAATTCAAGTATCCCATTAATCATGTTTGTTGCATTTATTGTTGTTGGCACATGTGATTTCGTTGGTGTTGGGAACTCTGGGTAAGGAACTCCTATCCAAATCGACTGATGACTGGTTGGAGCCTTAAGTCTCTAAAGAGTGGTCCTGGAACACTCAGAGGTTCAAGTGACTTTCCCAGGGTCCTGAAGCCAGTATGGAATACAGGTGAGACTTGACTCTAAGGCTGATTCTCTGCCTCATGGGTCACAGAGTTGGGCATATTTGCACTTTGAATCAGCTTCTTGGATAAAGAAAAAGTTCTATTTTTAGAACATCACTTGATCAACAACAATGTGTGGAACACTACCTGTGTGTAATTCACTTCTGATGGGCTGCTGCATTCCCTGCATTTGTACCTAATGATATAGCTCATTCCTGATGACTTACTAAACAACAGGTCAAAAGTCACACATCACCAACAGAGCTAAGAGAAAGTGTAAGTTATACCTTGTACCCAGGATAGCAGGCACTCTTGAATACTCTGTAAATAATTAAATTGGTTCCTTAATTCAATAATTTTATAGCCTTAACATGATCCATACTGAATTCTTACAAACAAAGGAAGTTTTAAGTACCCAAAATAAAAGCAAAGAAAATCGGATCTAGCTTTAATGTTACATTTAAAGATCCTGAACAGAAACTAATTAAAATAAATAAGAATGCTAAACTTTTTATTTTTTTAATATATTTTATTTGATCATTTCCAAGCAAAACTTTTTATTTTTGAATGCAATTTTAATGCAATTCATTTATGATTGAGGTCCCAAGTCAGTAAAATGTTTAAATTCTTTAAAATGATATGTTTATTTAGAGATGAGATTATTCCTTATGTGAAAAGTTCTCTCATTTATTACTTGGTCTCGGCAGAGTCAAAAGGGTTACCATACTTCTTTAATGATATATTTACTGTAGCTCTGCCATTCTCTCTCTTCCAAAGAAAGAGATTCAGTCCTTTATTTCTTTATAATCCTTCCCTAACTCTCCCATAGTGCCTAATACATTACTTACTCTGCATAGAGCAAAGAAGTATATAATAAATATAAATATATAATAAATGAGTAGAGGATCAACCAGATTGCACAATGGATAGAGCACCAGACCTTTAGTCAGGAAGACCTGGGTTCAAATCTGACATTGGTCAGATTTGTGTGATCCTGGACAAGTCACCCAACTCCATTTGCCTAGACTTGCCCTTCTGTCTTAGAAGACAGAAATTAAGGGTTTTAAAAAAATACTGAGGAGTCATTTTCATGGCATTAGTATGGAAACCTTAGAAAAGGTGTAGTAATAATTCATAATGAGAAACTTGCAACAAAAAAAAAGACCTCTTCCATCTCTAGAATACTCCCCATCCCAAACATATGGGGTCTTCTTTAGCATACTACCTTCAAGGAATGATTTTATAGTTGCCTAAAGAAATCATGAAATAAAATCATAGTGACTTTAGTAATTTCTTGTTTTCTGAATGGAGAGAAGTACAAGGAACTTTAATAAGTCAATACCTTCGAACATGATGTGTGTTGGGGGATTTTATGATCTAGCTCATCTTTAAATATCTGGTGTCGGATATCCTCTAGCATAGTTCGAAGCTGTAGAAAGAAAAAAAAATAAATGATTTTGTTATTGAAATAGGCTTTCAATAGTCTCCTTTCTCTCAAAAATATTTAGAGCTAGAAAGCATATTTAGAGATCATCTACTCCAACAGCTCTCAAATTTTTTGGTTTCTAAAAATTACTGAGGACCTCAAATATGTATCAACATTTACCATGCTAAAATTTAAAATGGATAAACTGAAAAATATTTTATTAATTCATTTAAAATAGCAATAATAAACCCATTCTAAAGAATACATTTTGTGAAAATATATTTTCCAAAACAGTGGCAAAGTTTTATATATTTTTGCAAATCTCTTAAATATTTGACTGAATAGAAGATAGATCTGATGTGATTTTGTTTTGCTTGAAGTAGATGAAGAAAATTTGGGGAAGCTAGGTGGCACAGTGGATAGAGCACCAGACCTGGAATGAGGAGAACCTAGATGCAAATCCAGGACTTCAGATACTTCCTAGCTATGTAATCTTGTCAGTTTACCCTGATCACCCAGTCCTTGCTCTTCTGTCCTAGTGCAGGAAGAAAGAGAAGAGGGGAGGGAGGAAAAGAAAGGGGGGAAATAAGTGGAAAAGGGAAAGAGGGAGGGAGGGAGGAAGGAAGGAAGGAAGGAAGGGAGGGAGGGAGGGAGAGGGGGAGGGAGGGAGGGAGGGAGGGAGAGAGGGAGGGAGGGAGGGAGAGAGGGAGGGAGGGAGGGAGGAAGGAAGGAAGGAAGGAAGGAAGGAAGGAAGGAAGGAAGGAAGGAAAGAAGGAAGGAAGGAAGGAAGGAAGGAAGGAAGGAAGGAAGGAAGGAAGGAAGGAAGGAAGGAAGGAAGGAAGGAAGGAAGGAAGGAAGGAAGGAAGGAAGGAAGGAAGGAAGGAAGGAAGGAAGGAAGGAAAGAAAGTAGGGAGGAAGGGAGGGAGGAATGGAAATAGGGAAGAAGGGAGGGAGGGAGGAAGTTTGTTTTTATACAGAGGCAGAGATAGAAAAGGAAGAACATGTTTTAATAGGCAAATAACACAGGATTATTATGAATGCAGTTTTGAATTTAAAGATGCTCTGAAAGAGTCTCAGGCCTTAAGGTGTCTATGAACCCCACTTAGAAAACCAGTAATCTTGTCAGATCCACTGGTTTCATAGATGAAAAAACTAAAGAGTTAAGTGACTTCCTAAACTTAACAATGCTAGAACTCAAACTCAGGTTTTCTGACTTCAAATCCGTTTCTCTTTCCTTTATATCACACTCCTTTTTTATGTTGAGAGGATAAAATGACATAGTAGTTGTAAAAATTGCTTAACAGTGTGCCTAGAGTTTAATATTAAGTATTGCATAAATGCTTTTCCTCCTTCCCCCAATGCATATAAGTCAAGGTGTCCAATATGGCAGGCATGGCAGCAAGAAATAGGGGCAGTGATATTTTAAGTGACTAAGTCCTAGATAAGCACACATTTTTAAATCTCCCTGGATCACAAAACAGAGTTTGTGATTTAAGGCCATATCTAGATAAACTGGAGGCCCTTACAAAGCTATTACTAAGGAAGAATTTTACAGAATAACATGACAAAGATTTCTTTCTTAAAGAGGGAGGTTAGGTATCTCACTAAGCAAAGGGATTTAAAACAAATTCAAACTAATGAATTCTTTTTATTAAAAAAAACTCTTTTCAACTCTTACCTTCTGTGTTAGTATGAATTCTAAGGACAGCAGCACAGCAAGGGCTAGGCAATTGGGGTTAAGTGACTTGCCCAGGGTGATACAGCTAGGAAATGTCCGAGGCCAGATTTGAACCTAAATCCTCTGGACTCCAGGCCTGGAGCTCTATCCACTGTGCTACCTCGCTGCCCCCAAACTAATGAATTCAGTTATAATTTATCCATTATAACATTAATATATATAATTTTTAAAATAATATTTTATTTTCCCCAGTTAACAATGTATTATTTCATCTCAACCAAGTCACAAGCTTTGCTTCCCTCAACATCCCCATTTGAAATCTAATGAGGTTGATTTGTGCAATGATTAAGAAATATTTTTAAAGCACGATAAATAATTAGTACTTCCTCTTTTAAATAATCACTGAATCTACAAATATTTATTGAATAAATAACAAGAATTATAGAGAATACAAAAACTGTATAAAATAAAATCCCTATGAAAAGCACAAAATCTAGCTGATGAGGATGAAATGAAATAATGAAATAATCTGGGATTGATATTCAGTTGTGTCTGGTCTTCTCAAGGCCATTTGGGGTTTTCTTCGGCAAAGATAGTAGAGCAATTTGCCATTTCCTCCATTAGCTCATTTTTCAGATGAGGAAAAAGACAGAGTTAAGTGACTTGCCCAGGGTCACATAGTTAGTAAATACCTCAGGCTACATTTGAACTCAGGAAGATGAGTCTTCCAGACTCCAGGCCTGGCATTCTTATTCACTTCACCACCTTGCTGCCCAGTGAAATAATACATAACAGCAAATAAGTAAAGTCTAAAGGCTACAAGAATATCAAACCTTTATGCTTCCTTGTACTGATTGACAAAGAATCTCTGTATTGTATATTAAAACACTCCAGTCTTCCTACAAAAATCATTCAAAACCAAAGCACCAGAATTTAAAATAACTCAAAGGACCAAGCTGTATCAATTGACAGTATATGTGTACATATTAGGAACAGCAAGACGAAAAATTTCATTTCAAAGTAAAAAAATTAAAAAACTAATTTATAAAGTATAAAAACATTACTGTGTCAATCGATATGTCTGATCTTTCTCATTATGGAAATAATGTGATTGGGAGAAAAAATATGACTACATTTAGTGTCATGACAGAGAAGCAATACAATAATATATAAAAATCAGCATAAAGCAAAATAGTAAACAGAACATTTCACCTTTCGCACATATTCCGTTTCCTCACTAATGTGGGCAGACTTGGATTTGCATAACATTAAATTATCTTCTTCTGCGGTTAGCATATCCTGAAGTGCTTCGCTGGTCATTAACAAGGTTGTCATTTTGTGCCTGTGTTATTACTCTATATTAGAGAAAACAGAATTGAGTTAAGTAAAAAAACACTTTTTTCTTTGAGCATAAAAAATGCATTTCTAAATGCAGCATCAAATTCTGGAAGTTATTTATGTTTATGCATGTCTAGAAACCTAGGAATAAAATTATGCAATGCATTCCCCCTAATAATCTTTATTAAAATTCAGTAGCATAAGGATAGTAGAGAAGAAAAAATATTTTCTTATTAGTATATGATATAAACCACTAAAGGAAAAGAAAAAAATGAAATCTGGAAACGAACCATTAATAAGCAGTTAAATCTAAGCAAAGAAAATGCCTACTTATCTCTCATTGAAAACAGAAAGCCTTTGGCATGGCCAAAGGCCTGTATTTTCTCTTTAATTCAAGTGGCAAGCATTTTATGATAAATATCCTAAGTATTAAACCTATCTTTTCTTTATTTTTTGTGTTTCTTAATGACACTATCCAAGCATCTGCTTTTAGCATAATGCACAGCAAAGAAAGGAGGCCAGATCTCATTCTGTGGATTAAATTTTAGACTAGATAAAACTTTTTAATTTGAAAAATACACAATAAGTCAACAAATATTTATTAAGGATTTACTACCTGCCAGGTACTATACTAAAAACTGTGACCATACAAAGAAGGGCAAAAATGCAATCTGCTCATTTGGGACAAAGACAATATACAAGTAATTATGTATGTACAGAATATATTATTATTGTTCGAAGAGGACCAATGATATCCCAGGAAGATGTCTTGACGTGTATATGCATTGGATTTAAGAGAGGTGGAGTGGCACAAAGTCCTCAGCCTCACTCTCTTTCCTAGTCATCCAAGTCCAGTGGCAGGACACAAGTCAGGACAAAAATGATGGTTGGGATGCAGTGGATGACCTTGACTTCTATGTTTGACCAAGCTCTAGGCACTCCTCAGCTCCTTCTTCTGCCATCTTTATATCCACTGGAACAAACTGTCCTTGTTTGCCCATTCCAGTGGGGGACACCTTTGCATACTAGGGATAGACAGATGCCTGCCAGTGACCTTCTTGGCCCAACCATTATTGGTGTATGGCCACAGCTTCATGGAGCCACAGGTGAGATATGGTTGACGGGTAGCTACCAAAGGTGGATGAGCAGCCCTGAAAAGGGCTCAGCAAGCCCTTACACCAGAGATGCTAGTCCTCCCTGCACACCCCATAACAATCCTAAAGAATATATACAGAGCAGATGGGAGATACACTGATAAAGGAAGGCAAAAAAAAATACATTAATAAATGTTTCAGAGCTATATGCTTCCTCAGGGGAAGCTAAGAGATAAGAAAACCAAGGAAAGTTATGCTATCCAACCTACTTCTAATCTCATATTATTAATTTCTCCTCCTTTTTTCCTTACTTTCCCTTCATCTTTGCTTTTTCTTTTCCCTTACTTAGTTTTTTAAATATCACATAGCTGGAATTCTCAGTACTTCGCTGAAAGATACCATGTAAATTGACAAAACATAAGATGTCAAGAGGAATAAGGTCCTCTATATTCTAAAAACAAACCCCCAAACGTTAAAAACAAGCTTATGGAAAAATTTAATATCATATAAACCTGTTTTGCCATTAAAGTCAAAATCCTTTTTATTTAAAGACTTTCACCGGCAGGCCGGAAACATGAAGGAATTTCTCTTCTCTGGCTGCTGAAATTACCCAGGCCATCAAACACCACAAAAACCCCTTGATGATGAGAGATGATTTCATTTACTACACAGTTCCAAGAGCATCAAAATGAAAGAAAAGCTTAATTTCAACATCTAAAGGCAGTTACAGAGGCAACTACCACTACTATTTTTGGCCTAGGTTCTTTTACTGTACCCATAACCCATTGTTCTTTTAAAAACAAACAAAAAAAAAAGTAAAGCCAAAGAACTGTCACGTGGCATAATGATTCTTGGGGAAAATGTTTCATTTCAGTCTGAGGTAAATCAGCCACATAAGTACTCTACTATATCTAGGTCAGCAGCAGCAGGCTACCACAGGTAGGTAATTGTATTTTCCTAGATTAGTCAGAAAAAGTAGAGCTTCCATCTTACCAGTTTACTTTATTTATATGAAGAGCTACTGAACATTCAAAACAGCTTTCAGGATAAATTAGGTTGGGAACAACTGTGTTCCAGTGGATTGAAAGCCAGCTCTAGAGTCAGAAGGTCCTGAGTTCAAATCTTATCTCAAGACACTTCCCAGCTTTGTGACTCTGGCTTCTTAGCCCTTACTCTTCTGACTTGGAACCAAAGCACATTATTGATTCTAAGATTGGAAGGTTAATAAAACATTTGATTGAAAAAAAGAAATATGCAGGAACCACAGCACATGATAACACAAACAGTGGCATTCATCCTTTGCTGCCCAACCTATTCATGGAGTGCCCCACTTTGAACTTTTTTAAAATCTTTGCAACAAAAAGGTTCTGACTTGTGGGCATAGTTACCACTTTCTCCAACCCGAATATCAGGTGGGAAAATTAAATTGCTTCTGTATCAATTTTTATTGTTCCTATTTACAATTTGTTGATTTTAATCTTTTAACTGCCTAAGTCAAGGCTCTTTGAGCTCCGTTCAGAAATCAGCTGGCCCAGAATGGGTTAAGTTTAAAAATCCATTTGCGCGCATGGCTGCTCTGTTCTTGCCTCGAGGAAATCTCCTTTCTTTGGGGTGTGCAGAGAATCTGGTCCGCAGTCTCTCAGCCTTTCCACCCTCCTTCCAGAATGTGTTCATCTTGCTGCCCAGAGAAGTCCGGCACTCTCTGGCCTCCAACAGGGAACACTTCCCTGTCATTGGCGGAGAGGAGGGGGAGGTCCCAGGCTCCAACCAATCACATTGTTCCCCATGCCTCTGTAACCAGTCCCGTGACTTCACTGACCCTATAGTATTTCCTCATTTACCCTGTTTTGTTCTCTGTCCACATGTCACAGAAAAGAGTCTGGACCTTGTCTACACACAGAGATGGCCATTAACCCATTCTGTTAGTACACGATGCCTCTTTTTAATAAAATGTTCCCTAGCTCAGGGGAAACGTGACTCAGTCTCCCTTTTGTTGAATTTTACTCAAGACAGGGAGAATGTTCTAGAAAATATATGTATGTGTATGGCTATATATAAGTACATATATAAATATATCTCCTTTTTTTTTTTGATTCCACTAAAACATATTTTCCTTAACACTGGCACCATATTAAATAAAAACAGCTAGATGGTAGAATAAATAAGAGTTCCAAGCTCAGTCTGGAAGATTTATCTTCCCAAGGTTAAATCTGGCCTCAGACACTTAGCTGAGTGATCCCGGGCAAGTCACTTAACCCTGTTTGCCTCAAGTTTCCTCATCTGTAAAATGAACTGGAAGAGGAAATGGTAAACCACTCCAACTTCTTTGCCAAGAAAACCTCAAAGGGGCCCCAAAGTGTCAGATATGACTGAACAACAAAAAAGAAAATAAAAATCCAAGGCATATGTTGACCATAATGAAAGACCTTCGTAATTTATGAAAGATATTCTACACCAGGTACTTGCACAATGTAATTTGACCTTTTGTAGAACCTTATAGGACTTTCTAATTAAAAAGGGAATCTTAGATTTGGAAAGTGCTATAGAAATGAAAGATAAACCTATTGTCGTCTGACCTAATCAAATTGTGATCCCTATAAACACAGCCCCTACCTGAGAGCCAGACTGGCAAGAATGGATTACTGGGCTTGGAGTGAAAAAGACAGAAGTTGAAATCCTGACTCAGAAATTTTTCTTACTGTATGATTCTCGTGGGTCATTTAAAATTTCTGTGCTTCAAGTTCTACATCTGTAGAATAGGGATTCCCACAATATCTACCCTCATTATTTTTTATCCAGTTCTAGAAATGCTAGCAATATCAGTGAGAAAAGAGAAATAGATTAAAAATATTTACTGTTATCAATTGTTTTCAGTCATGTCAGAGTCTTTCTGATCCCATTTGGGATTTTCTTGGAAAAAATACTGGAGTGGTTTGCCATTTCCTTCAGATCATTTTACATATGAGGAAACTGAAGTAGAAAGGGTTAAATGACTTCCTCAAGGTCACATTGCTAGTAAGTGTCTGAGTCAGATTTAAAATCAAGTGGATGAGTATTCTTGGTTCCAGGCCTGGTGTTTTCTATCCATGATACAACATAGCTTCCATGAAATTAAATGTTTAAGGGATAAGTAAATAGGAGATAAAACTTCCAATTTGCTGATATGATTATTTACTTGGAAAATCCTAAGGAATCGGCAAAGATACAGATTAAGAAAATTAATCATTTAGGCAAAATTGAAGCTACAAAATTGATCTATAAAAATTAACAGCATTTCTACCAACAGGTACAAAATTCAAAAGGCAATAACAGAAAAGGAAATATTTGACATAACTACAAAATGAATAAAATATCTGGGGACCAATCTACCTAAGCACACAAAAAATACTTGTTTAAATTAAATTACAAAATGTTCTTTAAAGAATAATCTAAATTTCTGGAAAAATATCAGTGCTCATAGCTGTCTCATGACAATATAATAAAAAAGATAATACTACTCATGTTCACTTAGAGTTTTAATGCCAGGTTAAGTGTCAAAGGGATATTTTGATATTTGCTCTCAATAAAATAATAGATTTCATTTGAGGAAATAAATGATCTTAGAAAATCAAGGGAAATAATAGAAAAGTTTAAGAGTCAGACCATAGCACTCCCTGACTTCAAAACTATTATAAAGCAGTAGTCATCCAAGCCTTTTGGTATCCATTAATTTTTTTTAAGTAGATCATTGTAAGAGACTAGCTACAGAAGAAACTGAAATAAACAAATTCAGTAATGCAGTGTTTGATCATTGAGGAAATAGAAATTACTTGGGAAGAAACTCCTTGTTTGATCTGATAAAAGCTGCTGGGAAAACTGTAAAGCAGACTGACAAACTTTACACCATATTCTACAATAAAATCAAAGTAGATATATATCCTTAATAATAAAGATCATGCCACCAAAAACTTAGAAGAGAAACAGATTGTACACCTTACATAGCTATGAGTCAGAGACACATTCTTAACTAAAGAGGAGATGAAAGCAATTACAGAAGATTAAATCATTAACATTACATGAAACTAAAAGTTTGTTTACAAACAAAATGAATGCATCTAGGATAAGAAGAGAAATGGTCAAAAGAGAAACAAATCTTTTTTATAAGATTTCTCTGATAAAAGTTTGGTATCCAAGAAATTCAGAAAATAAATAAATTCATTTATGCATGATATGCATGCATATATAAGTATATATGAGAAAATATGTGCATACATGTAACATGTATATGCACATTATATGAGTAGAATGTGTATATATAATATATAATACACATATACGTGCATTAAAAATAAAAAGCCCTTCCTAATAGATATCCCAAAGGATATCAAGAAGCAGATAAAAAAGAATTGCACACTATTAATAGTCATATGAAGAAATTCTCCAAATTGCTAATAAGAGAGATTAAATCAAAATGACTTTGAGGTCAGAAGGAGCAAACTTCAAATTGGCTAACACAACAAAAGATGAGAATAGTCCACTTAGGAGGAGTGGTAGGAAGGTAAACACATTAGTGCATTGTTGGTAGAGTTTTGAATCAGTGCAACCACTTTGGAAAAAGATTAGGAATTATGCAACCAAAGTGATGAAAATGTCCCTGTCCTTTGACCCAGACATTCCAATATTGGTTTTAAATTCTAAGGAGATGATTGATAAGATTATAATCTTCAAAAAAGAATTACAGCTCTCTCAAACACCAAAATATTTATGAGCAGCACTTTTGGTCCAAAGAATGAGAAACTAAATATATACCTATTAGATAATAGCTATCCAATTGTGGTAGATAAATGAAATGGAATACTATTGGGCTACTAAAAATGATGCTTACACAGGATCATAGAAAGATTTACAATATGTGATTCAGAATGAAGTTAGCAAAGCCAAGAAAACAAAAATGTGCAATGGTGATAACAATGTAAATGGAAGAAAAAAATCAGAAAACAATCAAGAGTGAATGCTGTAAAATGATAAAGAACAAGCATGGTCCCAAAGCAGAGATATGAGAAGATACTCTCAATCCCACTCCTTTATAGAACTGGGAGGTCCACAGTTGTTGAACATTCCATATATGTTCAAACCTTGATGATGTTGAAAACCTTGTTTTCCTGACTTTTTTCTCGTTCCACTTTTTCTTTTAAAAACCTTATGTGTCATATAAAACCCAGTGGAATTTTACGTTGGCTACGGCAAGGGGGAGGGGGTTAGAGAAGAACATGAATCATGTAACCATAGAAAAATATTCTAAATTCATTAATTAAATAAAAATTTTTTCTATTAAAAAAGAAAAATAAATTAAAGCTTTAGTTGTCATAAGGGATGACTCTGTAAGGGTTAAGCTTACTGGGTGAAATTCTAGAGATGCAAAAAAACAAAATATATCAATAAAATGTTATATTACCCAGTGGAATTGTGCATCAGATATGGGAGGGGGGTGAGGGGAGAGGAGGGAAAGAACATGAGTCTTGTAACCATGGAAAACTATTCTTTTTTTTTTTTTTAAACCCTTACCTTCCGTCTTGGAGCCAATACTGTGTATTGGCTCCAAGGCAGAAGAGTGGTAAGGGCTAGGCAATGAGGGTCAAGTGCCCAGGGTCACACAACTGGGAAGTGTCTGAGGCCAGATTTGAACCTAGGACCTCCCATCTCTAGGGCTAGCTCTCAATCCACTGAGCTACTGTAAAGATTAAAATTTAGGGGAGAGGGGGAGACTGAGGCAGGTAGAAATTAGTTTCTCTCTACAAGGAGTACAATATTTTTTAGAGGTTTATTAAAGGTTAAAGATTAAGAATATACAAGTAAGAAACATGTGCCTAGGCCAGAGGCCTAGACAAAATAACCTCACATCATGGAAGAGACGCCTCTGCTCCAAAAACGGAAGTCCAAAAGCCCCGAGCCCTTCAAAAGCCTTTGCTTAAATATCTTCTCGATCTCGGCCCAGGTGAGATTACAAGGCATTCTGGGGAAGTGGAGCAAAGGCTCATGGGGATTGTAGTCCTGTATTCGAGTCTATTTTTTACATCCCCCCCGTGTGATCATTTGTGGAAAAATTAATTTTTCCCCAAAAGGATCATAAAAACATAATAAACTTAAAAGATTACAATAGTGTGAGGATAAGAGAAAAAAGAATAAAACCAATAATTTCTGAACACATTGACAAAAAGCCAGTTAGGGGGCAGTCCCCTTTGGCATAAAGGTATACATACAAATAAATGTTCAATCAACCACACCCAAAGTTCAATTTTGTGCAACTTGTGGTCTGGAGGCTTCTTCATAGTGTCTTCTCCAACAGTTCAGTTCTGGATTCAGAGAGGGAGCATCTTCTTTACCTAAAATTCTTCTGAAAAGGAATTTAAACTTGCAATTTAAATAATGATTTTTTTTACATTCCCCCGTGTTGTGGGTGATTGAAAGATTCAGAATCAGTTAGGGATGCATGGCTGAGGTATGAGGTATATGAATCAATTGGCAAGAGATATTAAAAAGACATCAGAAAATCCAAAAGAAAAGAAAAATTTCTGGATGAAAATATAGACTATCAAAGTCTTATGTGTAAAAATTCCAAGTAGAAGAAAAATAAATCTATAACAGGTCCTTCAATCAGGGCCCAATCAAAATGATCTAAGTAATGATGCATTTACCCAATCAGCGCCAGGACTACAGAAAGGTACCACACTATGAGAGGCAGAAAAGAAAGGGACCAGAGTATATAAGCCAAACTGTAAAGATTAAAATTTAGGGGAGAGGGGGAGACTGAGGCAGGTAGAAATTAGTTTCTCTCTGCAAGGAGTACAATATTTTTTAGAGGTTTATTAAAGGTTAAAGATTAAGAATATACAAGTAAGAAACATGTGCCTAGGCCAGAGGCCTAGACAAAATAACCTCACATCATGGAAGAGACGCCTCTGCTCCAAAAACGGAAGTCCAAAAGCCCCGAGCCCTTCAAAAGCCTTTGCTTAAATATCTTCTCGATCTCGGCCCAGGTGAGATTACAAGGCATTCTGGGGAAGTGGAGCAAAGGCTCATGGGGATTGTAGTCCTGTATTTGAGTCTATTTTTTACACTACCCAGCTGCCCCCATGGAAAACTATTCTAAATCATTTAATTAAATAAATTTTTCAAAAATAAATTAATTAAAATAAAATAAAATTTTATATTGAAAGTAAGTCAAAGCCACTTCAACAATATTTGACTGAGCCTGAAAAATAACAATGCAATGAACATAATTACAAGAGTTTAAATGAGGTGAAGTAACACTGAAGTAGGCCATTTTGTTTTACCTTATATTATAAAATGCTGTGGGATTCTGGAGTTCTCTTTATTTTATCAATCTTAACTAGTAAAATGGTTGATTAATCTACCATTCTCAATCTGTAAACAATATTTTTCCACATGGAATTTTCAACAAAGAAATAACTGCAGCCCAAGAGTCATGACCCAATTTCAATTATATAATATGTCAGGAGGTAGATTCAATTTATGTTTATCTCCAGTTTTCAACTGATAGCTTGAAAATGAAATAAAATTCTGTATTTTAATTAACTTTTATTTATTCTGTGAGCTAGAAAATCTCAGCACAGATTCAAACTTCTAAAAATTCTTCAAGGTCTAATTTCTACCTCCTCTCTATGGGTCTCATTCCAATAGCTCATCATGGTGGGGAGATTTTAAAAGGCTTTATTGGCTAACAGCAAACCAATAGGTTCTATCAAATTGGCATGGCTTCAAATATGGGCTTGACAACAAGTCATATCTTCTATTAAAGCATAAGCCTATTGTACAAACTGGTATACATTACTAGAAAAACTGAACCAAAGCTACATTGACAACATTTCTATAAATGAAACTAGAAGGCAAATAGAAGTTACAGATGCATGAAAGGACAGCTTACACATTTCTCCTGAAAGAAGCACATAAAAGATCTGAGAACAAGAGATATCATTTTATAACATTAAATCAAGAAGGGCTGTGCTGGAATCCTGCCTCAGATATTTTATATTAAGATATTGTTGGACTTTACTACCTACTAGGGATCCCCACTGATATATGTGAAAAAGTTGAAAAGTGGATTCTTGAAGATTATAGCAGGCTAAAGGTGACACTTGGATTTCTCTTATAGAAAGGAGAAAAGCTTGCTTCCAAATGGTTCCTATTAGTTTTCCCCTGCTTCCAATCTTTATATCAGTTGAGGCTCTTGGCGTCAATGGCCAAATTTAATCAGTCTTTGTGTTAGGATCTATGGAAAAAAAATCTATTTGTCCAAGTCCATGTTCGAAAGGGTATCTTTTAGATAAACATTTTATACGCTAAAATTTTTTGTCTCCTAATACATGTGAGGGTGGAGAATGAATCGAATAATGAGCAAGCGAACAATAAGGAATTTTTTAAAATGCTAAATAAATTTTATTGATGAATTTCATTTTTACATTACCTACATGTATGTATCCCTCTCACTCATAAAAATCCTTATGAAAAAGAGAGAATGACAGAGAATGAGGAAGACAAAGCAAGATAGAGAAAGACAGAGACAAAAAGAACAGGACAGAAGAAGTAGAACAAAAAAAAATGAGAGAGAGAGAGAGAGAGAGACAAAGGCAGAGACAGAAAGAAAGAAGCAGACAGAAACACAAAAAGACAAAGAGACAGAGACAGAGAAAATGACCAAGTTCAGCAATATTAACCAACCCCTCAAAAATATTTGACACTATTTGACAAAAACTGCTGGGAAAATTGGAAAAGTTTCAGAGAGATTAGGGTTAGATCAACATCTCACCCTATACCAAGATAAATTCAGAATCGGTAAATGACTTAAATATAAAGAAGGAAATTATAAGTAAATTAGGTGAACACAGAATAGTATACCTGTCAGATCTATGGGAAAGGAAAGAATTTAAGACCAAGCAAGAGACAGAATATTACAAAATGTAAAATGAATAATTTTGATTACATTAAATTTAAAAGTTTTTGTACAAATAAAACCAATGCAACCAAAATTAGAAGGGAAACATAAAAGTTGGGGAGAAATCTTTTTAAGAAAAACCTCTGACAAAGGTCTAATTTCCCAAATTTATAAGGAGCTAAGTCAATTATACAAAAAAATCAAGTCATTCTCCAATTGATAAATGGGCAAAGGACATGAACAGGCAGTTTTCAGTTAAAGAAATCGAAACTATTAATAAGCACATGAAAAAGTGTTCTAAATCTTTTATAATTAGAGAAATTCAAATCAAAACAACTCTGAGGTATCACCTCACACCTAGCAGATTGGCTAATATAGCAGCAAAGGAAAGTGATAAATGCTGGAGGGGATGTGGCAAAGTTGGAACATTAATGCTTTGCTGGTGGAGTTGTGAATTGATCCAACCACTCTGGAGGGCAATTTGGAACTATGCCCAAAGGGCGATAAAAAGCGGTCTGTCCTTTGATCCAGCCATAGCACTGCTGGGTTTGTACCCCAAAGAGATCATAAGGAAAAAGACTTGTACAAGAATATTCATAGCTGCGCTATGAATAGCGTAGCAAATAGGTAGCAAAAAAAATTGGAAAATGAGGGGATGCCCTTCAATTGGGGAATGGCTGAACAAGTTGTGGTACATGTTGGTGATGGAATACTGTTGTGCTCAAAGGAATAATAAAGTGAAGGAATTCCATGGAGACTGGAATGACCTCCAGGAAGTGATGCAGAATGAGAGGAACAGAACCAGGAAAACATTGTACACAGAGATTGATACACTGTGGTACAATGTAATAGACTTCTCCATTAGTGGCAATGCAGTGATCCTGAACACCTCGGAGGGATCTATGAGAAAGAACACTATCCACATTCAGAAAAAGAACTGTGGGAGTAGAAACACAGAAGAAAAACATGATTGATCATATGGTTCAATGGGTACATGATTGGAGATGATGACTCTAAATGATCACTCTGTTGCAAATAGTAATAATATGGAAACAGGTTTTGAACAATGATACATATAGGGGCAGCTGGGTAGCTCAGTGGATTGAAAGCCAGGCCTAAAGATAGGAGGTCCTGAGTTCAAATATGATCTCGGACACTTCCCAGCTGTGTGACCCTGGGCAAGTCACTTGACCCCCATTGCCTAGCCCTTACCACTCTTCTGCCTTGGAGCCAATACACAGTATTGATTCCAAGATGGAAGGTAAGGGTTAAAAAAACAAAACAAAAAAAAACAACAAAAAAAACAAGGATACATGCAAAACTTGGGGGAACTGCTCATCAGTTCCAGGAGGGGCAAAATATTAAGTTCCTAAAACCTTACTATGGAGGAAGACTAAGTTAATGAAACTAAATGGCCAGTGAGGTAGAAGGAATAACTGCTACCTCTACATGGAGAAAGCGATAAAAAATAGAGGTAGTTCAAGAGATGAACTTCCCTGAATCCATAGTTTTAAAGGGGATTTATCAGGCTAAGGAAGAAGAAAGCTTACAAGCCAGTACTAGTAAGGTTAAGCTTGTCTGCTGTTCCTTCTCTGGTCAGAGATCAAAGCCATAAATATTATCTTAGTGTTGTGTAACCATGGAAAAGTATTCTAAGTTAATTAATTAAATAAAAATGAAAAATCTAAATGAAAAAAAAATATTTGACACTCTCTAAAGTGTTCCACGCCCACAGTCCTCCCACCACTGCAGAGGGAAGAGGTACCTTTAACTTCATAGCACTGGTAACCATCTAGGCTGTAGTACCCCCACCCCCACCCATCCAAACTGTCCAAATTTCAACAAATGTTTTCCTGACTGAAATCATGCAGTTTGCAAAACTGTGCACATGGTGCTGTATAAACGAAATTCACTGGCATAATACAACTTAGCAAGGAGTCTTGGCTATTATGGCTAGTATATTTTCATTTACACTTGTTTCACAGAAATCAGTGAGTCTAATAAGACAAACAAGGAGGCACGGGGATTTTCTCTTTCTAGGTGTATTGCTCCCTCGTGCATGGCTCTACAAGAGAAATTGGCACCCATTGATCTTAAGTGAAATCTCACCATGAAACTGTATACACACCAGCCAACAGAGTTTTTCTATTGCTACTAAGGGCCTCCATTCATGTACCGTGCTCATTGCCATAAATCCTGGGACCCAACAGAGCCCCAAAGAGAAATACATACATGTGTACATACATATACAGCATTATTATTTTTTTAAACCTTTACCTTCCATCTTAGAATCAATACTGTATATTAGTTCCAAGAGAAAAGAATGGTAAGGGTTAGGCAGTGAGGGTTAAGTGACTTCTCCAGGGTCACACAACTAATAAATGTCTGGAAGCTAGATTTAAATTCAGTATTTCCTGTCTCTGGGTCTGGCTCTCAATCCACTGAGCCACCTAGCAGCCCCACCACAGTATTTTATTTCTGAAAAATGAGAATCAGTATATACATTGAACAGGTATTAATTATCATCTAAATTCTCACTGTGGAGAATGATCTCATAGCTCCAAAATGAAAAGCCAATCACTCTCTTACCGATTGTTTTAGGGAGGGGAAGGGACTCCTTGACAATCACTTCCTTTTCTGATTATACAAAAGAGGGAAAAGACTTATCTTTCTTCAAAGTTATTCATTTAAATAACTGACATTTAAATATGAAAAAGAAAAAAGAAAGCTACAAGGAATACTCTTCTTTTTGCTGTTCTCAAAGTTTGGATAGGTCTGGAATGAGTGGGAAAAAGATTATGTGGAGAGCATTTATGATAACTCCCAATTATCTTTGTGTCTACTGAATTCAAATTTCAAAAATGGCTCTCCGGGTTTGAAAACTCCACTTAAATGCTTCTTATTACAGAGAATGCCACAGACAGGATCAGCAGAAAAGTTTTAAAAACTAGGAAAAGGACAACCAACATAGTACAGTGGTTCCATTGTCTTTATTAGTGAAAAGTTTTTTGTTTTTAATTTACAGATCTTTTCCATCCTTCTGCTGTTTGTCATCTACCTTCTGGGTCTATCTTTAAATCTGCTACAGATGATTTTGCTTGTTTTTGTCTTGTCAAGATTCCTTTAAGTAGATTTAAGCTGGATGCTAAGAAAAAACAACAACCTAGTAAGCAGAGCTATCCAAAGTCACTCACATTAAAAGTCTTTAAAGTATAAGGACCACTTGCCAGACAAGATGTAAAGGAAAGGGGGCAGCTAAGGTGGCTCAATGGATGAAGAGTCAGGAGGTCCTGGGTTCAAATTTGAACTCAGACACTTCCTAGCTGTGTGATCCTAGGCAAGTTACTTAACCCCCATTGCCTAGCCCTTACCACTCTTCTACCTTGAAACCAATACATAGTTGGTTTCAAGAAGGTGAAGGTGAAGACAGAAGGTAAGGATTTGGGGGTGGGGGGAATGTAAAGGGAATTCTTGTTTATATTTGGGTTGGATTAGATGACCTTGAAGTCCTTTTCAATTTCAAGATTCTGTCATTTTCAGTCAACACAATTGATTTAGAGGTATAGATTCTGCTATATCTATTGATTTTTTATACCACTTATTTTACCCAGGAGAATAAAACACAGCCTCAAATGAAATGTCTCCCACCCACTTTAAAATCATGTAATTTTCTATGACAAGTACAGTGATGGAGATCACTTTATTCCATAAGGCACTAAATATCCACATTATTTGAAGATTAAAACAAAAAGGCATACAATGAAAGATGCTAACCAAAGTCATGGACGATATCCTACAGAGAGTTCAGCTTAAGAGGAATTCTCTGTTGATGGTCAGTTCTCCAGATGTCCCTACTTTGAAGCGCCATGGTATTAACAGTATCATGCCCTCCATGAGAGCCAAAATTCAAAAGGACTCAGCCTCACCATCCCTAATTAAAAACAAAGCAGATGAAAAATGAGTATTCTGAAGATTACATTATGCAGGTGAAAGGCAGTCTACCAGAGTAGCTGGTCCTTTTTCCAAGAAAACCATGAGGTCACAATGAGTGACAGCGTCACTTGCATGTGAACTGACTTAAGTGAGGCGGAGCTGCTCTAAGCTGTCAGCCTCACTCTCTCTCTTCTGGACTACAGAAGTCAGGACCACCAGTGATGGCCCAGGCCCCAGTGGATGATGTGGTACCTGATCCAGCTCTAGATGCTCCACAGTGCCTGCTTCAGCCTCCTTCCTGGCCATCAGGACCATCTGTTCTCATCCACCCATTCCCTGGGGAAGTCCCAGCATGCATGGACAGATATTTCCCCCTTGAGAGGTTTGAGTTTTCCTGAGATGTGTCCCCAGGGCACGCCATGGCTTCTTGGAGTCGAAGGTGAGACACAGGTGAGAGATAGACACTGAGGACTAAGCAAGCCCTCACACAGGGTTCTAGTCCTCCCTGTACACCCATGAAAATGGGTGTGGATTTCATCCTCATGCTGTCACAGAAATAAAATCTAAATCATTTCATATATAATAAATTTTTGTTTGGTTTGGGTCATGGTAAGACCAGTGATCTCATTGTTATAGGGAATTTCCAGGGAAGAAATTCCCTCCATAAAGCACATTAACCAGTGTTCAAAAAATTAAAAGTTGAAGAAATTGAGGCAACCAGAGGTTAAGTGACTTGCCCAGGGTTACACCTGTCAATATCGGTCAGAGGCAGGACTTGAACTTCAGCTTTCCTGACTCAGAGACTCACCATCAGGTATGTCATAATATCACTCACCTAAAATAATTTGTATAATATAAACAAAATAATTTGAAACACAGAAGAAAAAGAATTGTTTGATCACATGGTTTGACAGGGATATGATTAGGGAATGTGGACTCTAAACAATCTGTCCATTGCAAATATTAATAATATGGAAATAGGTCTTGATCAATGACACATGTAAAACTCAGAACTTCTCGTTGACTATAGGAGGGAGGAGGTGAGGGAAAGAACATGAATCATGTAACCATGGAAAAATATTCTTAATTAATTAAACTTAATTAAAAAGTAATCAATAATTCAAAAATAAGTAAATATACAATGTTTTAAAAATAAAAATGTTTAATTTTACCCAGTGAAAAAATACAGCTTTAAATGGAGCTTAAGCAGTAGTAACAACACCAAATTAAATGAAAACATAATTTGAGATGCCTGGTCCCCAAGTGTTACTCTAAATAAGTGCAGGTATATTACATTCTACTTCCTCCAAAGCAACATCACAAGCTGGACTGAGGCAGTCAACACTTTGTAATTAGGACCTCAATCCACTTTCCTCTCCCTCCCCCATCATACACACACATTACTAGACTAGCAAGGAAGTAGGGGACTTTCAAGTCAGGGCTGGATTCCTTTCACCTGACAAACAGATAACCTGTGATCATCATCCCCTCTGGTCTGTTTCTCTTATGTAAAGGATCATTGCCTAAAGCAGTCTAGTTAAATTTAATTTAATCCCTTGACCCTCCTAACACATTCCTGTAATACAATATGTCATTGGAAAAGGATTAAAAATCCCAACTAATTTACTGTGAATTTGCTACAGCTATAACAGTTTTAGCACTATTTCATATTTCACAATGGCACTTCGAAATAAGGACATCTGGAGAACTGACCATCAATAGAGAGATCCTCATAAGCTGAATTCTTTGTAGGATATTATCCATGACACTGGTTAGCAAAACATACATATGAAATAATATATGGCATTGTTAGAAAATTCTTTATAATAAACAATATGAACAAATATATAATATAAATTAATATGCAATATAATAAATTTCTATAATCTGATATAATATTTAATATAAAATATAATAAGTGTGTAATATGTACTATAGCAAATATATACAATAATTTTTTTAACCCTTATCTTCCATCTTAGAGTCAATACTGTGTTTTGGCTACAAGGCAGAAGAACAACAAGCAACAAGGGGGCTAGGCAATGGGGATTAAGTGTCTTACCTAGGATCCTAAAACAACAAAGCCACATTTGAACCTGTATTAAAAGGGAGGTTAATTTGTACTAGAGAGGATCAGTCTTTCAGTATAGAGAAGGGGAATGAGAGGAGAACCCCCTTCACAAAGTGGGGTTCAGGGGAGACAGCTGATGTTTAGGGTTGGCTCAGAGAGAGGAGAGGGGATTTGAAGATTTTCCCCTTTCTGTCTTCCCTCCTTAGCTAAAGCTGCTCTCCCCAATTTGCTCTTGCCCCTTTTGTCCCCCCTCCACTACTGGAGACCAAAGGGTCTCCCCTTGATTCCTTCACTCACACTCAGCTTGGGGAACAGATAACTTTTAATGTCAACTCAATCAAGTAATACAAAAGAAATAACGGGCAGGGAAGAATGGGAAAAGGAAAAGTGGGGAAAGGGGTCCCCATCTCTATCTAAACCCTTTCCCCTCCCTCTTCAAGTTGGGGGTGGGGGGGACTCAGGCCTTGGCAGCCTGAGCCCCCCTGAGAAAGTCAGGTTGACTCACCCCTGGGCAACAGGAGCTGAGGTAAAGTCTGCTCAGGTTTCTCTTCAGAAAGTCCCTTCAATTGGGAAATGTTGGGGGAAAAGATTTCCAGTCACCAGCAGGAAAAGTGGGTAATCCTCAGGAGAAAATCTTTTTCCCACCTTCTGTCTTCAGCTTCTCAAGACCTAGAGCATCCAACTCCTCTATCAGCCAGTCTTCTCCTCCACCAAATTCCCATCTCTTGGGGCCCCTCCCCCACCAAGGTAATCAATTTCACACACTCTTCAGCCTGGCAATTTCTTTAGTGCCAGCCTCTGTCACAAACTCAGGACCTCCTGACTCCAAGCCTGGCTCTCAATCCACTGAGCCATCTAGGTACCCCCCCACACCCCATCTATTTTGATATTTCTGTTATGCTAAATGTATTGCATTTGATTCGATATTTTAAATTTGAAAGCAGAGCGCCTGATGTCCACCGAACAGGTTCCATAGAAATTCAGGTTCACCAGGGTGCAAAGTAGGGCAAGGCAGAAGAAAGAATGTGACTGTATCAGGTGCCACCAGGCATGCCCTTGATTGAATGTATGCTCTGGGTCATTCAGGACAATAAAACCCTGCTGTTGGAATGGCACACTAGGCATTCTCATCGATTTTCCACTTGGCACAAAGCCTTAATTGACAGAAAATATACCAGACAACAGAGTCAGAATAAAAAAGGCTAGAGGGGCCCAGCTACAATCTAACAGTGGGAAGTGTAAAGTGTTACACTTGTATAGAAAAAAATCAACTTTCACAAGTAGACAGGTAAGACACACCCATACAGTTATTGTTCTGAAAAAGGTGAGCCTCTGAGGGGACTCCAAACAGATATAAATGGGATGTGGCAGATAAATAAGCTAATCTGATGCTGGGCTGAATTCCAAAGAGCCAAGCTCACAGATAAAGGGAAGGTGACAATCTTATTGTCATCTGTTCTCACCAAATTTCATCTGAAATACTGAATTCAGTTCTGGACTAGATGGTTAAAGAAGGATAATGAAAAAATGGAGAATGTCCATATCAGTCCCCTCAAGGACAGGGGCTGTCTTTGGCTTCTTTTTGTCTCTCCAAGGCTTAGCTGCCTCTGGAGGAGGTGCTTCATAAATGTTTATTGACTGATTGGAGGGCCTTGAGTTCAAGTCCTAAGAAAAATGCTTGAAGGAAATGGGGCCCACTTAGGAGAAGAACATTTGAGGGTTCAGGGAAGGGGGGCACTCCCGAAGAGCTGCTCTTAAATATGAGAAAGGCTGTCCTATAAAAGAGGAATTTAATTTGCTCTGTTTGGCCCAAAAGAAGCAGAACTTGAAGGTGAGAGTGGGAAATGCAAGGAGATCAATGGATGTGGTGGAGGATGGATGGGGAGATCCAAAAAATAAGAGCTATCCAAAAGTGGAATGGGCTGTCTCAAGAGGATGGGCTCCCCTTCATTGGAAGGTCTTCCTGCGGAGAGGGAATGATCACTTGTGGGATCTGTGAGGCTGAGAGTTCCTTGTGTAGAGTCTAGAAAGAAACCCCTTCCTGCTCTCACTCATGACATGACCTTTAGAGAATGGTCCTTAACATGAATGATAGCTAGAAATAATAAGGAAGTAGTTTTGTGTGTGTTTTCTTTTGGAATATGGCTAATGTGGACATTTTTTGCATGATTTCACACATTTAATGGATATCTCTGTTCTTGCCTCCTCAATGGGTAAAAGAGACAAGGGTGAGGGAGAGAATTCAGAACTCAAAATTTTTTTTAAAGAAATATTAAAAAGAAATAATAAATTTTATTTAAAAAGAAAAACAACAATAGCTAGTATTTGTATAGTATTTTAAGGTTTGCCAAAAGCTTTTACAAATATTACTTCATTTGATCCTTACAAAAAACACTGGACACAATTATTATCATCTCCATTTTTTTTTTATTTTTTGGGGAAACTCTTACCTTCTAATTAGTATAAATACTAACAAACTAAAATTGAAGCTTCAAGAAAATAAAATATTCACAAAATATTTTTTAAAAAGAAAGAAAAAGAAGAATGATAAGGGCTCGGCAAATGGGAGCTAAGAGACTTGCCCAGGGGTCACATAGTTAGGAAGTACCCGAGTCCAGATTTGAACCTATAAACTCCCATTTCTAGGTTTGGAACTCAATCCATAGAACCACTTGCTGCCCCTTATCCTCCCTATTTTAGAGATGAGGTAGCTGAAAGGAAGTGACTTACCCCAGGTCACATAGCAAAGCCATGCCAGAGGCAAGATCTGAAAGCAGGTCTTCCTGACTCCAGATTCAGTGCTCTCTCCATTGTAACATTTAGAAGCCTCCCAATTCTTTGCCTTTTAAAATTGTTAATCACTTTAGGAACTGCCCCAAAGGGCAAAATTAGGTAGTAATATGTGATTAAACTGAATAGCAAAAGAAACAACATAGGAACTAATACAAGAAACTATTTAAAGTATCTTCAAACTGTGAATTTTAGATTTACTCCACCCTGCTTAGTCCTTAGAATTCAAGCAACCAGAAATGTATACACCCCCACTTAAGGATGAAGTGTTGGGGAGGAAGGTCTATGACCCGCATGTGCTAGCAAGTGACAAATCAGAAACAACTGACTGACCCCTGGGCTGTCCAAAGCCAAGTTTAAGCCACCATTGGTACATGTGAGACACAGGAAGTGATGTAAAGAACTGCCTTTATATTTTGAGTCACTTCCTGTGAGAGGGACTTTTTGACCTTAGCAGTGGGACTTGACTTGGAAGAGCTCTGGCATGGAACTTCACACTGTTTCCCTTAAACAACCATGTGGTGAGTGTTAAGGCCTACTCCCCTTTTCCTTGGCTCTTTCTGGAGGCACTAGCCTCCAAGGAGGCCCCTCATCTTGGAGGCGGCCTCATGGCTGGAAGCTGAGCTAGATTTAATCTTCTGGGAAGACCCCTTGGCTGAGGCCTCTGAAATCCCCCTAACTCAGACTAGGCTGTATCAGATCTTCTTCCTTCCCTCTCTCTCTCCCTCATTCTTAATTTCTTCCTTCTTTTGCAAATAAACCACCATAAAATTACATTCTGACTTGAGTAATTCATTGGGATTTAGAATTTAAATCCCTGGCAACCACTAAAAAATATATTCTGTCTCAACCCTAAAATTTACCCTTAACAAAACTACTAGGAAATGGGCAGATAGCACAGTGGATAGAGTACTAGACATGGACAAATGCTAGGAGCTAGGAATCAGATTCTCCTTCGTTTGCCCTGCCTCAATTATAGTGCTGAAAAAAGCAAGCATAGATCTGGGATCAAAGTACTAAATAACATCTTGCCTCTCCTCAAATCACCACCCTGGAGCCCCCCAAAAAAGTTAGGGTTCTGCCCTAGTACACCTCAGAGATAGGCCTTTTCTTGTACAAAAAGGGACAGCCAAGAAGTCATCTATGGTGCTGCCATGTCCTCACCCCAATCTGGACCTGCACAGGGGCTCTGCAGCATCCCCTCTGCTTATAGCCAGCCAAAGAGAATCCCTAAATCAGTCTCATTTGAACTTTTGTGTTGTGTCCATTTTCTCCTTCCCCCTTCAGAGTGTGGATGCTTGGATAGCTTTTGTCCCCAAAATAAGAGTTAAATGGGTCTGAAAAGTGTTGGATTTCAATTTAAAAGTCCTAGAACTCACACAAAGAACACTCATTGGAACTGCTGCAGAAACTCGCCCTAATTAACCTTGATTTAGAGTTTCCCTACAACAGTGAAATCACACAGGCCTGGGCCTAAAACAAAACAAAACAAAACAAACAAAAAAAAACACCCTACTCTCTCCATAGAAGCTATCATTATTATTATTTTTGCTTCCCTAACACAGGGCTCTACATTGAGTATAATTAATACCCATCGACAACTGTTAAAAAATTTGGGGGACATTCAGAAGGAATTTTGCTTAAACACATAAGCATATGCTATAAAGGAAAAAATATGAGAGTCTCCTGAGGAAGTGTTAGAGGGCTGTGAGTGATAAGATGAAAAACAGTGGCCAAGCTCCAGTTCAAACCAGTTGAGTCTGAAAATACCCAGAGTTTTCCCTGGAATGGAGGAGGGAAGCTAACCTAACAATGCAATGAAGGAGTTGTCCTGTGTAATCAGTAAGGCATTTTATAATTATAAAGAAATCTTATATCAGTAGCTGAATCAGAGATTAATTGTCCCATTTACCATTTCTAATGAAGAGTTTCTTTGGTGAGTTTTTGTTTTGTTTTGCTTTTTGTTGTTTTTAGTAGTAAATGATTAATACTAAGTTACCAGAAGCAAAAAGGGGAACCAAATAAAAAGCACTTCAAAATGCCTCAAAATCAGACAAAGACAGATATAAAAGGGGTAGTGGGCCATACTCTAAGGCAGAGGACCTAAGTTCTAATTACAGTTTTGCAAGTAATTAACTCTCTGAGACTCAGTTTTCTCATCTGTAAAATGAAGAAATTGGGTTCTATAATCACTAAGGTCTCTCTTAGTTACAATAATAGCTAATAGATACTAGCTGTGTGATTCTGGCCAAATCATTCTACCTTGTTTGCCTCAGTTCCCTCCTCTGCAAAATGAGTAAATGGGGCTATATAATCATGAAGGTCTCTTTTAGTTACAATAATTGCTAATATGATTCTGGGCCAGTCATTCTACTTTGTTTGCCTCAGCTTCTTTATCTGCAAAATAAGCTGTTAAAGAAAATGGCAAACCAATCTTTGTAAGAAAACCCCAACTGAGGTCATGAAGAGTTGGACATGACTGAAAATAACCAAACAAGTATATTTATAAAGGACTTGCTATTTGTCAGGCACTGAACTGAGTGCTTTACAATTAATATTTTATTTGATCCATCAACTTTGTGACAGGTAGGTACTATTATTCTTCCTGTTTTACAGATGAAGAAACTGAGGCAAAGAGAAGTTAAGTGATTTGTCCAGGGTCACACAGCTAGTAAGTGTCTGAGGCACATTTGAACTCAGGTCTCCCTAGCTTTCAGTTCTATTTACTGGTCTATTTTGCTATAGCTAAATTAATTCTAGCTAAGTCCCTTGTACCTAGGATCCCTCTTCCATTAAAGAAGTGAAATGAATGCTAAATCACCAAAAAGAATAAAATAAATGACCCCAAAGTACAACCAGGAATTTACATGGCCTGGGTTCAATATTGGAAGCTATTCATTAAAGTCTCTTGTTTAGTTTGAGCCCCCATGTTGGGTTTCCCCTATGACAATGATTATGAACTATTAAGTACCCAAACTGCAACCCTCATGCCACATGTAAGCCCCACCCACCCAGCCCTTACCCCAGACAGGAGAGGGAAGAAGCACTCCCATTGGTTGCTGGGTGGAGGGACAGGTCATGTGAGAAATGTTCTCAGGCTTGTGTGGAGACAGGAAGGGCATACATGCCATAGGTTTGCCACCCCAGGACTAGGACAACAGGATGTCTATACCTCCACAAGGATAGGAAATGGTAGGAAATAATGAGAAAACTTTTATTTTCAAGCCCATAATATGTGAAGACAACCCTTCTATTTCTAAGTGGGCCTTCCTCTCCTCCATGGTCCTGTATAGTCCCCTAAGCCAAAGGTATCAAACACAAATCCACAAGAGACCAGCAACAGTTCTGAGTGCTTCAGAAACCAGATTAAAATATAATTGGGAATATTTGACAAAGTAATTAAAAAGTATAAGATATATTACATTTTAAAACTAAATCAATATGCTGTCAACATCCTTATTTTTGGTTTAGTGCCCTCCCCCCATTTGAGTTTGATACTACTTATGGAAAACTACATATTTATGCTATTTGTGTTCTTTTTTAAAATTTCTTTTATAAACTATTTCCCAATTATGTTTTAATCTGGTTTTCCCAGAGTATTCATGTTGATAGCTTTATTCTAGATATATAGTACCACTGAAGGAATGAAATCGATTCTATATAATTTTATAATTGATCTTGTTTACAATTAATTTTGTTTTATAATTGTCAAAGTCACAATTCTTTATCTCTGAACTTATTTCAAAAATTCAACTGGCCTAGAATGAGTTAAGTTTAGAAATCCAGTTCTGCTAATCACAGTTCTATTCTTGCCTCAAGAAAATCTGTTATCCTTGAGGGATGCAGGGGAACATCAGGAAGTCTGGTCCACTATCTCTAACCTGGCAGGTAGACTCAAACAATTAACATTTCTTAAGTCACAGGAATTCAATTCTCCCTCTGAGTTAGTTACAAGAAAACTTTTTATCCCGCATGCCTTCAGTTTCTGGAAAAGTCCACATGTTTGCTATCTTTAAAGGTTTATAAGCTGACATTTCTACAAAACATACAGTCCATCCTTGCCTGTTCTTATAAATTCAGGAGGGTCTTGTCTCCCTAACAATCCCTTTGTAGGGGCCAGGGAGTCTGCTAACTCGGGTGGGGCCCATTAAAACAATAAGCATTCCTTAATTGTCAGAAAGGGGTGATCACTAACCCCAGCCAGGTATTTCTTAAAATTTTAAATTGGTTATTTTTAAGAAATAACCCATCATGTTGTTCTCCCCACCCCACCCCCATGCGATCTATCCTGTAACCAATGGCATTATTTTCCCCATCTACCCAATGATGAAACCACTCCTCAAAACTACACCTGACTGGTAGGCCTACCTCAGGGTCTTTGGTCATTGGGAGAGGCCCCTGACCAAGATTATTGGTGACTACCAAATTACTGATCCAGCTCAGCATCATCTCTCAGTTTACCTTAATTTTCTAACATAACATTACCTTGGAGTTGAACTCTACACACACACACACACATATGGATACACAAGATGGAAATCAGACTAGAAAATCAATCAATTCCTCCCCCTTGCACAGTCCCCAACCATACTGGCAAAGGACCAGGTCCAACATGTTCTTCGTATCCCTTTATCGCTCTATGGTACTGGATCCTTCTGTCTGGGAAAATCACTGCTGTCCAGAAGTTCCTGTGATGGGTTCAGGAGCTCCCTGGCCACTTTGCCAGTACTATTAAGGCCATGAAAAAGAGAAGCAGGCTCGGCCTAGGAACTCCTCGGCGGCCATGATGTTCTCCTCTGCTCAGGCCTTGGTATACCTAGTTTCCCAGGGGAGTCATGTGGGATAGGCCCAGAGTTTTCCTATTTCTCAGTGTGACAGAGATGAGTTTTTCCCTACAGGTTAACAAATTTGTTCCCAGGACCCAATTGGTTCCTGCCTCCTGGACTCAGCTTCCATTTTCCAAAGGCCCCTCTAAGGAAGTGACTGTCTGAGGCCTGACCGAGTCACCTCAGCCTGTCTTGCCAAGTGGAGCAGGGCAGGAGTGCGGAGGGCACTCCAATAGAATCGAAGGGCCCCAGTATCCTCAGTGCCATGTTAGGACAAAGGAAACCTTCATTTGTTAACTGTTCAAGGGTTTTGAGTCTCTTTTTGTCCCAAACCAGAATTCACACTAGGCCTGGCCCTCAGTGGGCCTATCTCTCTTCCGCCTTGGAACTGATCCTTAGTATTGATTCTAAGATGGAGGATAAGGATTTTTTTTTTAAGTGTTGCCCTAAACACTCTAGGTTTTAGAGTCCCTGAGCACAGTGACTAGCCTGGGTGGTCCCTATCTAAGGGCTCTCCCATGCAGAGCTCAGCCCCACCATCAATACTCTCCCAGAGAGCCTACATTGTCCAGGGCACATCCCTCTCCCACATTCAGCCAGCCCCCAGAGAATCTCCTTCTCAGGCATACAGAAGGAGGATCATATTTGTTCTGTATTGGTCCCACAGGGCAGAAGGAAGTATAATTGTAAAAATGGAGATTTGAACCCAGACTTCAATCCCCAGAAGTCCTTGGCACTTCCCAGAATTCCCTATAATCTCACCTGAGATCCCCACCTGGGTGGAGAACAAAATTTGTATTTAAACTGAAGGTACCACCTACTTGGGCTCTTTTCTTCTGCTTCTAAGCACATGCAGGCAAGATGTAAGTGGCTGTGAATGGGCTATGTGCCCTAGGCACGTGCTTTCTTATTTTGTATTTTCTTTAACCTTGATTTCTAACAATCTTTAATAAACCTCTAAAAATATAATACTTTTAGTCGAGATAACTAATTTAACTGTTACACAATGGGTAGACTTGGCTGAGAGTCAGATTTAGGCTCCAGGTAAGAAAAAAGCTTCCAGAGTTAGAAAAGGACAGTGAATTCCTCTTTGGTGAAAATTCTCAAGTAGAAGTTGGTGGTCAGGAAATTCTGCTGAGGGAATGCCAGCTTAGATTAAATTTGGCGAAATAATTTACCACCTCAGGCCACTGCTAATCTTATTGTAAACCAGCTAAAATGATCAGCTGGGTAGTGCATACCTGTGGGAGCCTCAGTTCCCTCAAGTGAAAGATGGAGGCATCGGATTTCACTAAGAGTCCTTCAACTTGGGATGCCAGATTGATTTCTGGAGGTCTGTGAACTGGGATGGTGAAAAAATTGCACCCTTATTTCAATAGAATTCGTTTTGTTTGCAATTTTATGCATTTTTACTTTATGCATTTAAGAACATTATCCTATAAAAAAAGATCAAGAGGTTTCATGAGGCTGCCTGCAGGCAATTGGGGGTCTGTGACACATAAACAAGGTTAAGAATCCCTAATTTCATTCCTAACATTCTGTGATCCTAGAAGGATGGCTCTAAGGGAACTGTAGGCCAGGCAACAGTCATCAATCCAGTAGGCAAACCCTTAAACTTCAAGGGCTTCAGTTTCTACATCTGTAAAATGAATAGTTGGTTTGGGCTTTAGAAATATCAAAGGTCCCTTTTAAATCTAACATTCTATGACTATGATTCATAAAGACTCTCTTTATGAGTTCAAATCTGACCTCAGGCATTTACTAGCTATGTGACCCTGGGCAAGTCACTTCACCCTGTTTGCCTCATCTGTAAAATGAGCTGGAGAAGGAAATGGTAAACTCGTCCAGGATATTTGCCAAGAAAGTCCTTAATGGAGTCAGAAAGAGTTGGACGTGACTGAATAATAACTATGATTCATTTTCAAAACAATCTTTCCCTTCAGTCTATGAAGTGTTGGTTCCAACCTATAAGAGTGGTAAGGGCTAGGCCATTAGGGTTATGTGACATGCCCAGGGTCACACAGCTAAGAAATGTCTAAAGCCAGATCTGACTCCAGGAACTCTATCCACCTGGTCTCTTATGCAATGAGTCACCTAGTTGCTCCTATGATTTATAATAGAAAATTAAAACCTAAGTGGCTTCTGCTTTTGAAAACAGAATGTTCTTTACATTTTGACCAAGGGAGCTACTGATATTTAAATGTTACCTTTTTTAAAAAATTCCTTCCAGAATGCCATTAATTTAATGTTTTAATTCTTTCCTGGATCCCTTTAAAGGAGAGAAATCAGTTCCTATTTATATTTATATTTATACCTTAAGGAAACTTTGCTTCAGGAGCTACAAAAGCAAAATTTGCTCTGAAATACTGTGGAGAAAAAAAAGCTGCCAAAATAGTGTGACAATATCACCAATTGTTTCTGCCAATGCCAGGGCACCTGAGACACACAACAGAAGAGCTCAAATTTCTGGAAACTGTGACTTGTACAAAGGTGAATTTTTAATAGAATTAGACAAAAGTAAAATGAAAGAGATCACTCTGGTCCCATCCTCTCCTACTGCTAAAGGAAGAAAGATTTCCTTTATTTTGTCACTTCATGTGGCTTAGATTTAAATAATAAGTAATTAAAAGATCTTCAAGCAAGAAGCATTTTTCTTGCACTAAGCTAATTTTTTTTTTAATCCACAACTTGGTATTCTGTTATGTTAAAATTTATCCTGGTTTAGGCCTTCTTGTCTACTTAATGTTTTTTCCAAAGGTGTTAAATATGCAAAATTAATTTCACAGTCATACTTAAAGAATACCACTGGCCTCTTGTGCTCCTCCTATTCTTTCCAAGAAAAGAGATCCTTCCTATGATACTTCTCCTAGAGCTGAAAAGGCATGTATTATATGACAAACAAATGGCCTTTTTATTCTTGTACATCTTTCTAAAGGCAGTGGGGAGGCGATAACACAAAGAATCACTCATTCATTCGTCTTCCTAAACACTCAGAGCCCCCTAAAATCAATGGCAAATGCAATAGAGTTTTTCTCCACTTTTGCAGTTATAATGATGAGAGACAGAGATCCAGGTTAAAAAAAAAAAGGCTTTTAACAAGCAGAATGACCCCCACAGTGCACTAAGATGTAAAAGGAGATGGTGAATTCCTTTTCCGAGGAAATTTTCAGACAGAAGTTGGTGGTCGGGAATTCTGCACTGGGGTTTCCGGCTTAAATGAAAGGCTCTCCCAAAGAGGAACTTTTATTTTTCTACTATGGATTTGTGTAAAGGGCTAATTTAGGGAAACTATGGACGTGTGTACAACTGATGATGAACTAGAGCTATATAACAATGTTATCAATAAATCACAAAGAAAATGAATCATCCCTGAGACCAAACCACAGAGTCATCACCATCAAGCAACCTGTTGGGAAAAGGCAACCCCGCCCAACAGAGAAAGAAAGTTCCTAAGATCACAGATCTGGGGTTGGGAGAGATCTCAGAGGTCTTCGGGTCCCACACCGCCCCCTCCTCATTTTACAAAGGAGCAAAGAAAAGCCCTGAGGTGTAAAGCATCCAGAGCAAGGTCTCACCGGGCGTGAGTGGCAGAGGTGGGATTTGAACGTGGGGTTTCCTCGTTTCTTCCTCTGCCCTGTTGCCCTACATCAGAGCGAGGAAATTAACCACAGACTAGCCAGCCCAGTGAAGAGCAAAGGCCCGCCGGGAGGGGAGGAGGAAAGGCGCAAGGGGAATCCCCGCCCCCAGGCACCTGGTGGAACCCAGAAAGATGCACCCCAATCCACCCACCCACCTGGCGGAGGCTACCTCTGGCTCCCGATAGCTGGGGGCTGCGAAAGCTGGGGTCTGGGGGCTCCAAGCCAGCACAGTCCGAGCTCCTCCCGCACTGGCCCTTCCCGGGATCTCTACAGTTTCTGCTGCCCTCGGGGTATCGCTGGGCTTGTGCCCCGCCCACGATGGGGTGTGGCCCGGGCAGAGTCCGGCGCCCGCCCAGGCGTGGACTTCTGTGTAGCAGCGTCCCCTGAGACCTGCTTGAGCTCCCCAGAACTTCCTCTTCTCTCCGAGATCTTGAGCTTTCTGGTCTCCCCGCCTTCTGCAAACCCAGACCACCCCACGTATGTCCGTGTTCTATCCCTCTCCCCATGTTCCTTTAAGAATCGAAACACACAGCCAAGCCCAAGGAAATGTACTATGTTAATTCCAGCTTTCCTACACCGCATCCTCACAGTATTCCACAATAGCAGGTTAATTCACCTACTTCTTACTGTGAGCTGCCCTCAGCCCCTCTTACTCTGTGTTACATTCAGAGAATATGAATCTAATGATCTATCTCCATCTAGAGCAGATTTACTGTGACCAAAGTGAAACTTTCCATTCTCGTCTCCGGATCACAGAATGTCACCTTTTTTATTTCCTCCTTCGGAGAAAGGAACAGAAGTGTTTGTTCAAGGGCAGACTTGGATACAGGTGGAGTCAAAATCCTGGTTCCATGAACACTGTAAAAAGTTATTTTCAGTGTCTTTAGACAACATATACTTTTGGGGGCTAATAACATGAATGAGGACTGATTTTTTTTTTTAGTTTTCAGGTAATTATGGCATTCTCTTAAAAAACTAGTAATTATTTTCAAATAATTGTTTAATTTTAGAAAAATAAATCATGTTCTTCAGTGGAATCTGACAGAGCAGATCCATTATCATTCTGACTTAGTTGTCCAGATTTTTGCTTTTTTTTTTTTTTTTAAGAAAACTGTCACATAAACTTAGATTTCCTTTTTCTCTGCTTTGATCTAGCTTTGATCTTAGCTTTTGAGGACACTCCTGCTCCTTCCCAGCTTGGACTATATAGTCTATGGGAGGGAAACTACTATAATAATTCAGTTTCCGCTGTGTTTGACTGGTAAACACAGGAAATTAGGACACAACCATAGATAGTTCTCTGTCCTCAGTTTCTAACAATGTCACTAACAGTAGTAATACTTTTGGCTTTCCCTCACACGGTTTCTCTGAAGAGCCTGGCTTTCTTTGTGTATACTGCCACACACTAAACAGATGAAAGAGAAAAGATTAACCTGCTTAAATTTATGTTATTTCTTCATTCTTCAAATGTAGAGCAACAGCTAATTTATTTAAATAAACCGGAGAGAAGGCAGTTTAAAGAAGACTAATCAGAATAATGAAAGCTTGAATTACGGAATATTTTTAAATGTATTTTTTGTTTGTTTTACTATTAAGTAGATACAGCAATGACAACTACCCCCAACAAAATGTTTTCCTGTAAAGCTCCCTTCTAACTCTATACCTATTTTCCCTGATCTCTGGAACTGATGCTAACTTCCAGTTTCTTCCTCCTAATATTGTAAGGGCCCAGAAAATTGAAAGTATGTAATCATGAATTTAATTTTTTTTGCCAAAATGGATTGAACATGTTCCCAAGTGGCAATGTATTCCAATTCTTTCCTGGCACATAAATCAAATAGGTTCTGGCAACTATGGCTCTTTACTTCTTGCTTTTTATTTTGCCAAGTTTCTTCAAGTCCTCATCCCCATTGTAGTCTTCTGCCCAATTCTTCCTCCTCCAGAAAACCTCTTTTAGCTCAAGCCCCTTACCGTGAGTCTTTCTCTTTTGCCTTTACTAGAATTTCTCTCTCCAGTTTCTAGTCCTCTTCACAATTCTCACACCCTCCAAATCTCCTAATTATCCCCCTTTTCAGCTTGAGTCCTTCTCCTCCTTTATCTACCCAAGACTAAGCAAAGTAAAGTGACCATTTGTCAGATATACTAGGATTTCATTGAAAGAATTTTTCTTCTGGTATAGACAGATTAGACTGAATGACCTCTGAGGTCCCTTCCCTCTCTAAGATTCTGTGGTACTCTTGGAGACTGGAAATATCCTGGGGAAAAAACAAAAAACAAAAACAAAATCACTAGACTTAATATGGGCTCCTGGTGAACCCTTTGGTAAATGTATTTTATATGTGTATTTTAGTACTTTCTCTCTGATGCCCATTAAGATCTATTATTATGAATGTATGTGTAATTTAAATCAAACAATGCCATCAACATACTATCTATATCCTACTAAAAACAAAAAGATGTGGGGGGGGACAATAAAAACCCTTAACTTAGAAACTTGAAAACTAGTGGACTTACAGGGCAAAGGGATAGCTGAAGTGAGCTGCAATAAATCAGTCAACAAACATTTATTTAGTGCTTGTTTTATATCTGACTCTGTCCTAGATACTGGGTACAAAAATTCAAATATTTTCAAAGCAGTGGGAACACTCTCAAGGGCTTTAATTTCTAATCTAGCACAGTGGCTTGTCAGGAACTGCTAGGCTGATGCCACTGGGACTGACAACCTTTTCCAAGGAAAGGATAGGTCCTTTCCTCTCCCGGGTTCATTGCTCTGGGATTGCTGTCTGCTTCCTAAATAGAGGAACTTGATTCTCAGTACTTCAGTATCACCCCTAACTCAGATTCCTGAGAAACAATTCTATTTTTGGCTCTGGCATAAGGGTTCTTCCTTGGGGAAAGGCAGAAGATGGGAGGGAGAAAGTAGGAAGTTTTACTCAATACAAATTTGAATCAAAGAGGCACAGTAAAGAGAGCGTCAGACCTAGAGTAAGAAAGCCCTGAATTCAAATGTGGCATTAGTTACTTACTAGTTGTGAGATCCTGGGCAAGTCATTTAACCTTGTTTGCCTCTCTTCCTCACCCATAAAGTAAACTAGAGAAGGAAATGGAAAACCATTCCAGTATCTTTGTCAAGAAAACTCCAAATGGAATCGTGTAACCAAGGAAAAATATTTTAAATAAAAATTTAAAAGAAAAAAGAAAACTCTAAATGGGATCAGAAAGAGTTAGACACAACTAGACAACAAAATTTTATTCATAAGGGGGATGCTAAGCAATAATAATAATATCTATATAGCGCTTTCTATGTGCTAGACATTATCTTAAGTGCTGTAGAATTTTATTATCTCATTTCATCTTAACAAAAATCCTGGGAGGTAGGTGCTATTATTCTCCCCATTTTACTGATGAGAAAACTGAGAGAAACAAATGTTTCTTGCCCAGGGTCGAACAGCTAGTGAGCAGCTGAGGCTGGCTTTGAACTTCTGGCTTTCTAACTCTACATTCAAGTATCTAATCACTGTACCACCATGTTGCCCCAAATCCAGGCTAATATTCAGACCTTTTTTGCCATTTGCAAACAAATCCTTTGTGAGAACTGCTACTTTACAATTCACTTCCTCTAAGTACTAGTAGAATAATGCCCACCATAGCTCTTTATTTTGATTGTTCCTTTCTCACCTGGTGGTTCTTTCTGTCTGCAGGTGACCATTGGGTCACCATTTGCCCCTGCCACAGCAAAAGTAGCCAGAAGTCCAGTTCACTGCTGGGTACTTGAGGATGCTAGTTGTCTTTTGAAGTCCCACGAGACCTTGTACAAAAAGAAAAAAAGACACCTACATGAGGTGACCCCATCCCAGCCAAAGGCTTCCCTACATATGCATGGGTTCTCCCTACAAATCCATCTCTTCCTGAGAGAGAGACCCTTACATTTCAAGGCCAGCAGGAAGAAGAGGTCTGAAGGATGGTGATTGCTCCTTTAATACAGCCACAATTTCATTTCAGACCACCTACCATCTATCAAGTCTCTCCTGCCTCAGGCATTGTGGATCATAGACTCCGGTTTATGGTTGATACATTGGAAAGACTCAACATGGAATCCAAGGAGATAGGATTGAATCTGAGCTCCACCACTTCTTGCCTGAGTGACCCTGAACAGGTCTTCAACAATAAATGTAAAATGACAGGGGATGGATTAGATGAGCCCTTCCAGCTTTAAATGTTATGGCCCTTATAATTCTTTTAACCAGGTTGCCAAGTGATTCCTAATTAACTAAATATTTCCCCATATTTCCTGATAAAAATTTTTCAAGAGAAAAATGATTCTCAGTTAAATTTTTTCTCCTTTCTTTAGAATTCTATCATTACATTTATAATCTAACTGTGCAACCCTAGAAAAGTCACTTAATTTCTATCTTCCTCAGTTTCTTCAGTTGTAAAATGGGGATAATAATAGCACCTATTTCCCTGGATTGTTGTAAGTATCAAATGAGATAATATTTGTAAAGTGCTTAGCAATGTCCTTGGCATATAAAAATTTTAAAAATATATAGTACCTTCCCTTAAAAAGAAAAGGCATATGTAATTAAAGAGTTTTTAAAAGCCCTGTTAGACCTATTTTATTTATACTTTTAAAATATTAATGAAGGACAGCAAGGTGGTCCAGTGGATAGAGAGCCAGACCTGGATAAGAGACTTTCTAGCTATGTGACCCTGGGAAAATCTCTTAATCCTCATTTTTCTAGCTCTTGCACTTCTAACTTAGAGTTGATACTTAGACAGAAAGTAAGGGTTTTTAAAAAAAGAATTAATGACTATTACTATTATGGTATTAAGAAGATCTTACATCTGTATAATGCTTTTCAGTTTCTAAAGTGTTTTCACATCTTCAATCTGATTCTCACAATTGCTACATAATGTGGTGTGAATGTTATTATTCCTATTATAGAGGAAAAGCCCCCCTAGAATTCGAAGGAGCCTTAGAAACCATCTAGTCAAAACTCTCTTGTTCTATAGATGAAAAATGTACTCAGAAAGGCAATGTGACTTATCCATGGGCACATGCGTTGTAAGTAGAAGAGCTGGAATTCGAACCTAGGAAAGAGAACTGTAAACCCCATGCTCTCTCCCCTCTGTTAGTGTGGTCAAGAACACAAATGACATGCCCAAGGTTAGTTACACAACTAAGTAAATGGCCGTGCCAGGATAGAGAGTCCAGATCAGATAACATACAAAAAGACCTTTGTAAAATGTAATGTGCCATTCAAATAGAAGTTGCTGCTGTTATTTTTGCCATCAGCACTTTGTTCAGCTTAGACTGGGAAACAATCGGTGCATACAGGAAAACTTGGCAAAAATAATAGATCTGCTACTGTACATGGTTTGTTTGGATTTTGAAACTGGAACTTAGCTAAGAACATCAGAATAAATTCAGACATCAATTTTTTTCCCCTTGATGTCTTTTCTTAACCCTCAATTTCCTCAACTATAAAATCAGGGGATTGGGCTGTGGTCTCTAAGGTCCCTTTCAGTTCTTGGTCAATGACCCTGTGAGCCCTTCTCCAAAAACTATTCCTTTAACTACTGAGCAGGCACTAACAATGAACTAGTTGGAGGTTGAATGATAAAATAATGATTTTACTTGTTAGCTTAGCATTGCATTTTAACTAGTAAGTGTATAGTTAATTCCTATGAACCACTTAAAATGGCTATTTTTTCTTGTCTTCCTCAGGTTCTAATTAAATTTAAATACCTCAAAAAGTTTACAGACTTTAATTATAGATGATTAGCAAACTTTTCCATTTAGTTTGAGACTAGGGGATACTCATGGTGATGAGGATGATGTTTCGATTTAATTTCCAGGGCTTTTAAGAGACTATCTCTATTCCCTCCTTCCCCATTCCCCAAGACCAAGAGCATGTGCTTATTAAACAAAGTCAATCAATAAGTATTTATTACAAAGAAAAGCAATAATGTGGTCCCTTTTCAAGTAGCTCACAGTCTGTGGAGGGGAGGGGACATAAAAACAAATATATGCAAACAAAATAGATACGTGATTCATTGGAGATAATCCACTTCAGGAAGGCCAGGTACCATGCTGGAGATAAAGGAAAAAGCTAAAATATTTCCTACTTTCAAGAATCTTACATCCTAAAGGGGGGAAGATACATACATAAAGGTTCATTTAGAGTAGATGGGAAAGAACTAGGGCAAAGTTAAAATATGAATCCTGGACCTCAGATTCCATATCCAGTACTTTCGGCACTCTGCTGTTATTTCTTCTCTGGCCTTATACCTCTATTGTATACCTCTCAAGTTACTGTTAATTCTACCTGCCACAACCCAGCTAGCCTGCACTCTAGATCGGATGTAGATCCTCTTTCATGTTTTATTCACTCCAATGATTTTAACATGAGGCATGGGACTGGCCTCAGCACATGGGGAAGTGGTTTGGGGCTACTGTTTGAGATTTAAGGGGCTCCAAAGTGTCTTCTTACTGGACTAAGTTACTCTGATATTATTCACTTATTTGCATTAAAACTTTCAAATGACAAAAAAAGGGTACACTAATACTTTGTTGTTGGAACTGTGAACACAACCGACCATTTTGGAGAACAATCTGGAATTATACTCAAAGAGTTATAAAACTCCATATAACTTTTGACCCAACCATACCACTATTGGGTTTATTTATGAGGATGATCAGGGAAAAGGGAAAAGAACCTATATGTTCTAAAATGTTAGCTCTTTTTGTGTTGGTAAAGAACTGGAAACTGAAGGGATGTCCATCCATTGGAGAATGACTAAACAAGTTGTAGCATATGATTGTGATGGAATACTACTGCACTGTAACAAGTGACAAGCAGGTTAATTTTGGAAAAACAGAATGACCTACATGAAATTATGAAGAGTAAAACGAGAAGAACCAAGAGAACATTTTATACAGTAATCAAAATATTGTTTGAAGAATGGCTTATGTATGTCAACCTCCAGAAGAAGAACTGATAAAAAGAAATAAGACATAGCTTTATATATATATATAATCTTTTTGCCAAATGATGCTTTCTCTAATGGAGGGAGGGGAAGGAAAGAATTAACTGAGTATCTTAATATTTTAAATGTTACAAATAAGCTAATTAATTAATTAAAAACCTCTTAACTCTACTGCCTTCCATCTGTTGATTATTCTTTATATACACACATACATTTATATATACTATAATGTAATCATACATTTAGATATATATGTATAGATGGGGCAGCTAGGTAGCACAGTAGTTAGATCTCTGGACTTGGAATCATGAAGACTCATATTCATGAGTTCAAATCAAACCTCAGAGACTTACTTGCTGTATGTTAAGTCATTTAATCCTTTCTGCCTTAGTTCCTCATCTGTAAAATGAATAGAAGGAATTATCTTTACCAAGAAAATCCTAATTTGGGTTACAAAGAGTCAAATGACAACAAAACAATATGTATACAACAAATATGTATAAAAATGGAGATTTGAACCCCGGACTTCATTCCCCAGAAGTCCTTGCTCTAGTTCCCAGGATGCCCTCTAGCCTCACCTGAGTTCCCACCTGCGCGGGATCAAAATTTCTATTTAACTGGCTGTAAAAGCCTACTGAGCTCTTCCTACTTCCGCTTCCAAGTAGACACATCTCTCATGATGTAAGGGAAATTGAATGGGCCTTTCGACCCTCCTAGGCACGTGCTTTCTTACTTGTATTTTCTTAAATTCTCAATCTTTAATAAACCTCTAAAAAATATAATACTTTTAGCAGAGAAACTAAATTTTTAACTGACACATATGTATAGATATATGTATGTTTGCATATACCTTCTAAGTTTAATATTTTACAAAATATTTTTCTATTATATGTTCTATATTTTATTTCATATTTTATATTATCTATGTAATATAATATAGCATATGGTATGTAAAGGATAAATTTAGCATTGTGACCTAAACTATATTAGTTATTTGTCGCCATGGGATAGCCCAAATAAAATACCCAAGACAGCTGGAAATTTATGGTGATTTAATTAATATAGTGGAAAGAAATTAAGAAGAAGGGAGAAGGAAAGGTTGTAGGGTTTCTCCTATCTGGCTTGTGCCAGGGGGAAGATTAGAGGCTTTGGGAAGATAAGGTTTTGGGGAGTAAAGGAGGAAGGAATCAGCCTGAACTCCAAGAGGGCTCAGCCAAGATGCCTGAACCTGAATTAGCTCAAGGGCAAACTCACCACCAAAACCCAGACAATTAGCTGCCACCACGCCAAGATTTCAGAACACTTAGCACGCTGCCAGCCAGAGGCACATCTCCAGGGAAAAAGAGACAGACAAGAGGAAGCCCGGCGAAAAAAAAAAAAAAACCATAGATGATTCTACCTCCCTTTCCTGTGTCTCCTCTGCACCAATCCTTGCCTAAGCTTGACTTAGGACAGCCCAGGGGTCTGTCAGCTGTTTCTGATTTGTCAGTTTCTCTATCAAAGGCCATCCTCCTAAACACTCATTCTTCAAGCATGGTTACAAACATTCCCGATTTTGTTAGACAAAGAAGGATGAAATAATGCAAACTTCCTAAGACATCCTTGGTTTTGTTAGACTAAGCATCTCCGTTGTTACAAATCAGGAGATAGCTAAATCCAATCTTCACAGGTATAGGTATGAAGGATACAATCAATACATATAAAAAGAAAATTAAAAGGATAAATCAATTAAATATAAGATCATAATGTAGATGTGTTTTTCATTGAACTATTTAGATCATAAGTGCTCTAAGAAATCTAGAGAGAGAAGATAAGTTGCTTTGAGCTGAGGTCATTCAATAATTCTTGAACTTGGGCCCTGATGAATGGGTTTACTTTTAAATAAAGGAGGTGAGAGATGGGTATCCTAGGCATGAGGAATGGTATGAGCAAAGACATAGAGGTCACAATAATACCATTACTAGGTCTGTCTCCCAAAAAAGATTTTAAAAAGTGGAAAGGACCTATCTGTATAAAAATATTTATAGCTTCTCTTTTTGTGGTGGCAAAAAATTGGAAACTAAAGGGATTTTCCTCAATTGGGGAATGGCTGAACAAATTGTGATGTATGATGGTGATGGAATACTATTGTGCTATAAGGAATCATGAACAGTATAATTTCAGAAAGAGCTGGAAAGAGCTACAGGAACTAATGCAGAATGAAATAAGCAGAACCAGGAGTTCATTATACACACTAACTATAATACTGTGGAACAATCAAATGTGATAGGCTTTATTACTAACAGCAATACAATGACCCAGGATAATTCTCAGTGACTTATGAAAAAGAATACTATCCACCTTTGGAGAAAGAACTATTAGAGTAGAAATGCAGATGAAAACATATGATTTATCACTTGTTTATTTAGGTATATGATTTGGGGTTTTGGTTTTATAAGATGATTCACTTACAAAAATGAATAATATGGAAATGTGTTTTGAGTGATAATACACATCTAACCCAGATTGAATTGTTTGTCAGCTTTGGGAGGGGAAAAGGAAGAAGGGAGAGATACAATATGAATCCATAACTGTAGGAAATTTATATAAAAATTTGTTATTAAAATAAAAATAATAAATAAAATTCCAATATTTCTTATTTTAAAAAAAAACCATAGAGGTAAGAGAGTTCCAGAAGACTTTGGAGGACAGTTTGACTGGAGCACATGGTAATTTGGGGACAGTCAAGTGTTACAGTAGAGAAGCATTGGACCTAGAGTCAGAAAGACCAGAAAGAACAAAGTTCAAATATGATCTCAATCACTTACTAGCTGTGTGATGCTGGGAAAGTCACTTAACACCTACCTAAAATTGGAGAAGAAAGAAATGGCAAAGCATTCTAGGATTTTTGCCAAGGAAACTCCATGGACAATTGGTCTAAGAAGTTATGATGACAAGAGAAGGAAAGTTTAGGAAAGCTTGGGGTAGCTGATTTATAAAAGATTTGGAATGCAGACTAGGAATCAAGACTAAGACCGTACTCTCATCTGAACTGATAAGGAGGTAAGAACACACACACACACACACACACACACACACACACACACACACACACACACACACACACACAAGGTTTGGTACAGAAACACATTTCACTCAATAGGGAAATAGGAGGGAAGGGAGAAGTAGAGAAAGGGAACCGAGGGAGGAATCAGCCCTAAGCAAAACAAACTAAAGATGTACAATATTTATTTATCAACTCTTTTTGCCATCATAAAGAAATGGAAACTAAGGAAGTATCCATTAATTTAGGAATGGCTGAACAAAGTATGGTATACAAATGTATTAGAATACTTCTGTGCTCTAAGAACTGATGGATGAGATGGTTTCAAGAAACCTGAGCAGACCTGTATCCAGAATCAGGAGCAGCTAGGTTGCTCAGTGGATAGAGCACCAGTCCTGAAGTCAGGAGGACCTGAGCTCAAATCTGACCTTAGACACATCCAAGTTGTGTGAACCTGGGCAAGTCACTTCACCCCCAATTGCCTAGCCCTCATCCTTCTGTCTTGGAGTTTTTACCAAGTTATTACCAAGCAAGGATTAAAAAAAAAAGAGAGAGATTTTATGTACCAATGCATAGTGAAGTAAATATTACCAGGAGAATAAGTTTTTACATAAAGACAACAATATAGTAAAGACAACTCTGAAAGAATTAGGAACACTGATCAGTGTAATGACCAACCATAATTCCAAAGGTCTAATGAAAAAACATGCAACCTATCTCTGATAGAGAAGCAGAGAACTTGGAGTACAGAATGAGAATTTAGTTTTATTTTGTTTTGGGACGTGGTAAATGCAGACATTTGTTTTATTTGTCATAGGGATTTTGTTTTTCTTTCATTCTTTGTGGGAGGAGGAGAGGGCATGGTTGGGGTGGGAGCATAAGAAGAAGGATCTTTATTGATTTAAAATAATAAAATACAATAAAAAAGAACTATAGCATTAGTTGTTCATCAGTATTGTATTTACAAAACATTCATGCCTAGTGTCTGCAAATGTGTGTGTTCATAAACCTGTCTGAAAATGTGACTCATTTTCCAAAGTCCCTTTCAATATATAATGGAAACAGAAACTATGACATAACACAGTGATTGTTTACAACAGCCAAGGCTATCTTAACAAAGCTCAATAGTCTTTTCAGAATTTAGAAGGTAAGTGACTCTCGTTTGGTATTAGTAGGAGCCATTTTTACACTAAAACTTTTACTTCTAAAGAAGAAATTTCCCACCTAGATGAGAGCATGGATTCATTGATTATTGATTGAGTCTTAATCACATGACCCTACTAGTACTGTGTCAAGGAAGCTCCCCTCCCCTTCCTGAGTAACTTTACATGTCTATCAAATATTTCTGACATACCACAATTATGCCAGGGTTGCGTTGGGGTATGTTCTGTACCTCAATAAAAGTTAAGGTTTGGGGCAGAATTGGGGGAGACCAACAAGAAGACCATGGGAGAACCATGAGGAGGAGAGAGAGTGCAAGAGGTGAGGGGAAATGAGGAAGAGACTGGCAGGCTAGGCAGCACGAGGTAAGGTTACTTAGGAATGATTGTCTACCCTTCCTAATAAACTTATAAAATATATATCTCTGGGCAGAAGAAATATATTATTTTTAATTATTACAGTATTCAGCAGAAGAAAATACCTCTCTCCAAAGGGGATTATAGATTTTTGAGGCTGTCACTCTCAATATCAATAATATGCATTTGTCTTTTTTAAAAATGATGTTGAAAGACAACATAAGTTGGAGATAGAGAGTTAGCCTCAAAATCAGGAAAATTTGGATCCATCCTACTTCTACAATCTAGTCCTAGGTTCAGCTACTATCCTGAGCTGCTTTTCTGTAGATTTTTCTGTTTTCATTTTCTTCTTCAAAAACAAAAAACTTTACCTTCCATCTTAGAATCAATATTAAGTATTGGTTCCAAGGCAGAAGAGAAGTAAGGGTAAGCAATTGGTGTTAAGTGACTTGTCCAGAGTCACACAGCTGGGAAGTGTCTGAGGCCAAATTTGAACCCAGGGCCTCCTATCTATAGGCTTGGCTCCACTGAGTCAGTTAACAGCCCCTTTCATTTTCTTTTTAGGAATTACTAATATATACCAGCTGTTTGTGCCCTGGACATAGTTTCCCTGTTCCAAGCAACTTTCTAAAACAAAAAGTTGCAGAGAAAGTACAGATCTGCTTTGGTGGAGGAGCCCCACGTCCAGATGGGCCCCCTCCCAAAGAGTGATGAGAATGGGAGTAAAATAAGGGGTTGTATTGGGTGTCTGTGTTAGGTTGCCAAAGTCGTAATCTTTAATATTTACAAAACTGTAGTAGAAATCAAAAGAGGCAATTTAGCATAACAAGAAGAGGAGAAGTCCTAGAATCAAAAATCTTGAGTTCAAGGCTTCCCTTGACATAAATTAGCAGTGTAATCTTGAATAAATTATCTAACTTTTCAGTGTTCCAAGCCTGGAAGCTACAGAGGAGTTTCCATTCTGTATCAGTGGAGAGAATTTCTATACCAGAGAACTCCCTGATAAAATCTCAAGTTTAAACTCTTTCCTTCCTCCTAATAATGGTGGTCCTAGTAAACTTCATAAGTACCTTCATCCTCCACCCCTAAACAAAGACCATGGCAAAGCATGACACTATAGAATAAACTTTAGGGCAATTTGAATTAATTTTGTATCCAGGTGGTTTGTCCTGCAACCAAGGACCCAGCACCAGCTTTTTCTTGACTGCTCTATGGTTCAAGGATGGAGCTTCTGAGATCCCTTTATAAGGACCTTGTTTTAGTCAATAATATAGTTTGGGGGTTAGATTTTTTGGTTTTTGTTTAGGTCTTTGGGGCTCACAATAAATAAGAAAATACCTAGAATACTTTAACCCTGAATTGAAGGAGGTTGGATGGGAAAGGGGACAGCATCTTCAAGAAGAACCTATGTCACAGCCTACATATGAGTGCCAGACAGACATGAGGAAAGAGACTTACTTCTCTCCCAAACCAAAAGAGCAATTAAAGATAAAAGTTGGACCCAGTCTGGATTAGGACTGGACAATAAAAGCAGGACAGTCTTGTCAGAATAACTTGACCTTTATATGAGGGACCAAAGGGATAGCAGAATGCTATACAGGACCTGTACAGACAGAGTCTGAAGGAACCTAAGGACAAAGAAAGAACCTAAGATTGTTTTCTTACCCTTACATTTTATAGAAAAGAAAGCTGATGTCCAGCCAAATTAAGAGGTTTGCCTGGGGGTCATCCATTGACAAAGCCTGGATTCAAACTCAGGTCTGGTGATGCAAAGCTTTTTCTGCTACAGCTGAGCATATTTACTACTTTAAAATCTGTAGTTTTTCCCTACAGGAGTAGCACTGAGATAAAATAAGTTCAACTGATTTTAACATGGATAAACATTCATCTCTGCCTACTGGCTTCCCTGACTTCCTTTAAGTCCCAACTAAAATCCCATCTTCTTCAGGAAGCCTTTCCTAAACCCAATTCATTCTAGGATCTTCCTTCTATGGATTGTTCCCTATTTATCTTTCCCATCGCTTGCTTGTACATATTTGTTTCCTTGCTCTCTCCCTGTCCCCATTAGATCATGAGCTTCTTGAGGGCAGGGACTATCTTGTGCCTCTTTTTGAATCCCCAGTGCATAGGAGGCATTTAATAAATCTTTATCGAATGACTGGCTCTCCCCTGGAAATGTCATTTTCACTGACATTCCTTTGCACTTTAGTTTAGCCATGTTCACAAACTACGGATGGGTGTCAGTACACATGTAAACTTTACCTAGCTGGATTTCCCCCTCATTAAGTTGAGAGAAGATGATCAGAGACCTCAGAAAGTGAATGGATGATGATGGTTGGATACAGCCAGAGGAAGGTCCCCCAGCAATGAATAGGAAGAAGGGCACAGCCTGGGAAATGGGAAAGTGTCTTTTTGATTTTCAACAAAAGGGAAAATAATTGGGTCTGCAAACTGTAGGCTGATGTTCTTCCTAGGGAGGGATCCCTGACAAAATTCTAGGACCGCTATTCACAAAGGGCAGCAGTGACCCTTGGGACTAGAATTCTGAGCTCCTATTTCTGATTTCTGGGATGGCAGGGCAGGGAGAGTGTTCCAGCCATAGGGAACAGTGGGAGCCAAGGCAAGGAAAGGTGAGAGAACCATTTTACCATGCTGAGTATGTGAGATAGGGTTAGTAAAGCAGATTGCAGCTAAAGAATTTTAGGGGTGCAAGAATGAGGAATTCTAATTGGCACAGCACCCTGTTGGACTGTCTAGCCACCTCCCTCCTCACTCCATATTCAGAACTGATGGTCATGGAGTGACAAGGACAAAACTTTTCAACCTAAGAGATAGCAAGTAGAGAGAGGGGGAGCCATAGATGATTTGGGAGGGAGGCTTTCTTGAACTTATGATGAAGTAACTTACCCTGTTCTCATGCTTAGTTTTTGATTCTCAGTCAAGGAAGTCTTGCTCCAATTCTAGAACATTATGGTTCAAAAATATCTGCCAGGCTGATAATTGACTTCCCCTTTCTGTGGCTATCAGGTTCTTCCACTGCCGTTCTATCTCTCTATCCAGTGCAGGAACTTGGTATTGATGATCTCCCCCACCATCTTGGACTGCTGCCACCTCTTCCTGGACTACCCTTGCTACAATTGGATGGGTATTGTCTCTTGGGGAGCATGGATCAATTAGCAACTGTTAATCAATGAGAGACCCAATTCTCCTCATGATTTTATAGAATTGTAGCAAGACATTCTTTAGAATCCTTTGTAAGCCAATGAGAAAAATACACACAAAAAGCTAAAAAAAAGAATCCAATTAGCCATACTCTAACCACTGTGCATGATACAATCCTTGAAGACCTGGTCTTCCCAAAGGAAATGGTTGGCAAGAAAATCCATGTGAAACAAGATAACAGCAGACTCATAAAGGCAGGTTGGACTTTAGCCCGTACGAATAGGGAAGCTAAACTCTTACAAACTTCACCAGGGAGGTCTAATTTGATTCACATATATTGACTGCAGTGATTAGATACAATTCTCAATAAAAAAATAAATGATAGAAATAAAGCGAGGTATCAATTTTCAATTTTGCACCTTCTCCTGAAGGGTGATTCTCCATCATCGCCTCACTCCATGTCCTGCCTTGTCTATAGACACAATACCCTCAGGTGAGCCCATGACCACTGCCTTTCCCTCCAAACTACTGTGTTCACAAGACCATATCAGTGTCCAGCCACTATGGTGTGCTCCTAAATTCCCAATCCTGCTCCCATTACAATCATTTACTTTTTCTTAAAATAAATTTTTGTGGTTACTTTTTGCTTTTAAAATCAGTTAATAAACACATATTAAGGATCTTCTAGATACAGACATCATGCTAAGCACTGAGGATTTTAAAAAGAGCAAAAGAACAGATTTGCATTTCCCACTGTATTCTGCACCCACGTCCGTCCCCATCTTCTTTCAAAAGGGCATCCTTTATTATGAAAAATAAAAAAGAGGGAGGAAAGAATTCAGCAAGACCAACCAATAGAGTGAGTCATTTATTTTCTATTCTATTCTCTTCAAAATGGCAGGGGGTGAGGAGGGAATTGTCCCTTGTCATCTTCCCACCTGTTTCTTTCTTTTCCTTTCATCTTCCCAGTGGACCCAGTCTCCTCCTTTGTCTTCCTTTTTGTTTCCTGGCATGGTGTTCTCTGTTATGGTATAACCTCTCTGCAATCAGCTCCACATGTCTTTATTTCCATGAGTGATAATACTAATCATTCACCCAGACTCTAACTTTCTGAGTCATCTAAGACTTCTTCCTGTCCTTGCCTTGTGCATACAATCAGGCTCCAAGCTTGTACCCACCCTTATTTTCCTAACTTATCATCTTAATTCGTTAATTCAATTAATCCTTATTACCTGGGTCCTGTCAAATATAAAGTGTCTCCTCCATGATGTCTTCTGCTTCCTGTCTTTGTCTCCTCTGATCCAGCATGAACAACTCTAATAGTTCTACCTCCTAGTAGAACCTCCACCATCTCTGTATTCCTACAGACAAAAGATCCTGGTGGCTTTCTAATTATCTGCCAAATAAAGTAGTAGCTCTTGGCCTTTCCAACTTGGATCCAACCCACCTTTCTAGTACTATCTTCAGTTACCTTCCTATGATGAAGAAGTACAGGATAGCTAGTGAACCATAGGTGATGTGGGTCTTTCCTACAAATGAAAGGGAAGGTAAAAGGTCAGAAACAAAATCTCCTAGCTGGAATCATGTCAGGGCGTCCCCTTCTACGTTAATCCTTTGTCCCATACCTATTAGATCTATTTGGTCTGCAACAAACCTCCAGGTTTGGAAGCAACAACATATTTTTAATTCATAATGACTTATAGCTTATCATGATAACTGGAGAAATTCAACAGAATAAATTGTTGAAGAGCAAGGTATTTTGAATAGTTCAGACAGATTATGTTGTTTCTAAATTTGGAAAGAGATTTGCATCTTATTATGAAAAGAAATTCACCTCCCTCATCCTGCATGAGATTTTATCTTCACTTGAAATGGTCCCTTTTTAAAATTTAAATTTATTTATTTTTGTTTGTTTGTTTGTTGCATTAAAGAATCCAGATAACTCTCTCCCTTACCACCACCACCACCCCACCATTTGAGAAGGCATCATTTCACAAAATGATAGATGTATATATAAAGTCATGTCTTACTCATTTCAATTTATCAGTTCTTTCTCTGGAAGGGGACACACCCAAGTCATTTAATGTTCTCTTGGTTCTGCTTGTTTCTCCCTTCATAATTTCTTTCTTTTTTTTTTTTTTAAATCAAACCCTTACCTTCCATCTTGGAGTCAATAATGTGTATTGGCTCCAAGGCAGGAGAGTGGTAAGGGCTAGGCAATAGGGGTCAAGTGACTTGCCCAGGGCCACACAGCTGGGAAAAGTCTGAGACCAGATTTGAACATAGGAGGGACCTCCCATTTCTAGACCTGACTCTCAATCCACTGAGCCACCCAGCTGCCCTCTCTCCCTTCATAATTTCATGTAACTCTTTCCCTGTTTTTATTTTCTTTAATTAAAAAAATGTTTAATTTAAAGTTAAAAAAATTAACAAGCTTATCATTTCTTATGGCAGAGTAGTATTTCATCACAATCATATGCCACAATTTATTTAGCCACTCTCAAGTCAATGGGCATTCTTTCAATTTCCAGCTCTTTGCCATCACAAAGAGTTGCTATACACATTTTAGAACACATAAGTTCTTTTTCCTTGATCACCTTAGGAAATAAACCTAACAGTGATATTACTGGGTCAAAAGGCCTACACAGTTGTATAACTCTTTGGGCATAACTCTAGCTCGATGTCCCAGATGGTTGGAGCAGTTCACACAGTTCACACACAACAGTATATTAATGTCCTCATTTTTGACATCTCCTCCCACATTTGTCATTTTGCCCTTTTATCATTTTAGTCAATCTGATAGGTATGAGTTATCTCACATTTCTTTAACCTATAATGATTTAGAGAATTTTTAAAAAGTCATATATAGCTTTAATTTCTTTCTCCAAAAACTATCTGTTCATATCTTTTGGTCATTTATCAATCGAAGAATGGCTCATATTCTTTCAAATTTGACAGAGTTCTCTCTATATTTGAGATATGAGATCTCTATCTGAGAAACTATAAATATTCCCCCCAACTTGCTGCTTTCCTTCTAATCGTGGCTATCTTTGTTTTATTTGTACAAAACCTTTCTAATTTAATGTATTCCAAATTATTCATTTTACATATCACAATGTTTTCTATCTCTTATTTATTCATAAATTCTTCTCTATCTATACATCTGATAAGTAATATGTTCTCTGTTCTTCTAATTTGCTTATAACATGCCTCGGTCATATATCCATTTTGATCTTATCTTGGTAAATTGTGTGAAATATTGGTTTATATCTAGTTTCTGCCAGACTGCTTTCCAGTTTTCCCAGTGATTTTTACCAAATAATGAATTGTTATCCCCAAAACTTGAATCTTTACTTTTCTCAAACACATGGTTATTATAAAATTTTACAACTTTTACAATCTACTAATCTATTTTTCTATTTCTTAGTGCCACAAATTGTTGATAATTAATGCTTTATAATATAGTTCAAAATCTGGTCTTGGTAAACCTCCTTCCCTTTACATTTTTTTCATTAATTCTTTTAATGCTCTTGGTGTTTGGTTTTCTACATTAATTTTGTTATTATTTTTTTCTAGTTCAATAAAATAATTTTTGGTAATTTAATTGGGATGGCAGTGAATAAATTGATTAATTTAAATAGTCACTATTTCTAAACATGATATATTCCATGCTGTATTAGCCTATAAAATCTTTAGTGCAATAATATTTCAAAGGGTTTCAGTACTGATCGGTCCAAGTAGGAGGCAGCACTAACATTCACAACCAGCCTCAGCTCTTTAGGTCTCAGTGTTTCTATAGACTTCTCTATTCCAGATCCACTGGTCCCTCTTGTCTTTGCCTCCATCTTACTGCATCACAGTACTCCTCTAGGTAATATGTGCTGCTCTGGGACAACTCTAATGATTAGGAAGGAGAGCTTTGTTTTGGGTTGATTTTTTTTTAAGCAAGTCCAAATCTGCCACTCTGAAATTTCTAATCATTGCTTCTACTTCTATTCAAGTAAAATGAGCCAATTTCTCTTCTGGATGGAAAATCTTCCTTCTAATACTTAAAAGTCAGTGATCTCAGGATCATAGATTGAGTGCTTAAAATGAACTTTGAAGTTAACAAATACAACCTACTTAAAATTTTTTTTTAATTTTGATATTTTTTATCTTGTGGAAAATTATTTCCTACCTCTCTCACTAGCTCCAGATTGAAATTTCCTTTACCACAAAGCTAAAACTAAAGCAAAAACCAGCCAATTTAGAAATTCTACCTGATAATATGCACTGAATTCTGTCTTTGTGTCCCATTTCCCTGCCATAGTTTCAAAATGGCGCTGTGGGTGAGGTAGGAAGTAATGTTACACAAAACAAAAGTCATCAAAAAAAATTTTAAGTGGTTCTGTGGTAGAGAGAGTGCTTGGCCTGGAGTCAGTAAGATTCATCTTTCCGAGTTCAAATCTGACCTCAGATATTTATTAGCTGTGTGACCCTGGGAAAGCCACTTAATTCTATCCACCTCAGCTTCCTCATCTATAAAATGAATCGGAGAAAGAAATAGCAAACCATCCCATTATCTTTGCCAAGAAAACCTGAATGAGGTCAAAAAGAATTGTCTGACAATGACTGAAAAATCAATAAGAACAATTATGTATGGCCCAAGTAGCCCTGATGAATAATAACAAGGGGACTATAGACTTGACCTGGGAGATCATTCCTTGTTCTAGGGAATTCTGGTTGAACAAACTTCAACCAAGGCAGGTTGGAGGATGAGTTCTTCTGAGTCATGCAGCCAGTATGTATCCCAGGAAAGACTTGAATGAATGTCTTCCTGGCTGAGGTTGGCTTCCCTGCCACACTGCCTTTTTGATTCTAATGATAAATATTTGTGGTTATTGTTCAGGCCTTTTCAGTTGCTTCCAACTTTTCCTGACCCCATTTGGGATTTTCTTGGCAAAGATACTGGAATGTTTGTCATTTCCTTTTTCAACTCATTTTGTAGATAAGGAAACTGAGGCAAACAAGGTAAAATGACTTGCCCAAGGTCACACAGCCAAGAAAAGTCAGAAGTCAGATTGGAACTCAGTTCTTGACACCAGGTTCAAAGCTCTATCCACTGTACCACCTACCTGCCCATATCTGATCCCAACATATACTGTTATTATTATTTTTAATCATCCCTATTTTATAGGTGATAAATCTGATTTTTTTTGAGATTAAGTGATTTACCTCGTGCTACACATCTAGCAAATATCTAAGGGGAGAAGACTTTCCTAATTTATGTCCAGCTTTCTACCCAATAGGAAAAGATGGAATTTACAAAAACTACTTTTAAAAAGTGAGCTAAATTTGTGAGTGAGACTAATTCAGGTAAAACTGTGAAAAGGAGCTCCTTGGTATTTACATATTGATCTTCACTGCAAAGAAATACAGTTCCTTACTTTGGAAAACTAATTGAGCTTCTGTGCTAATTAATCACTACGCCTCCATAATGAGAGGCTGCCAATCACTCTGTCAGAATGTTTACGGCTGAAATGCTGTCTTAAAAGGTCTATTCATTTAACTAATGATCTAAGTTAAATTTAACCTGTATCTCAGGAGCTCAAACATAATTCAGAGAATAAGAGAGCTGCTCTCTTCTTCTTAGAACTTCTTTTTTATGGTTAGTAATCATTGGTTCTTTTGTTACCTCCCAGCCCACCCAATTCCCACATCTCTCTGCCTCTCCCATAGAGCCAAAGCTTAGCTGAAGCTTCCCAAAACACTTCAGCAAAATTAACATAAATTTCAACAACACCAACTTCTGGGCATTTTTCTCTTCTTGTTCCACATGACCCAGCTGGGTCAATAAGACATTTTCTTTGTGAAAAAACAAAGCAATTCAGCTGAATTTTTGAGTTCCTCAAAGAAGTTTACCACTTGAAGTAAATAAAAGGAGAAACTGTCATGCATTAGACACAAACCTGTAATAAGATCTAAATTTTTTAAAAAATTATTATGCTCATTCTTCTCTTGAAAAGAAATATCAAAGGCGTTACGGTTTTCATAATGTATGTATACCTTTTTAAAAGACTTCGGATCAATTTCCCTTTGTTATCCACTAGAAGTCAAACTCCCTTAATTGCTGAAAGTGAGAATTTTGGGAATGCCAGAAAGGAATCTGTTAGTAGGATCTTCAGCTGTGGGATGTTAAAAACTAGATTGGACACATATTCCAACGTGGCTTGGATAGGGGTAGCGGAGAGAATTTGGTTGAATTAAACTGTGCAAAAGAAAAGCATTCAATGAGTTAACAAATAAGTCAACAAGTATTTAGGAAACATTTATTATATGCCAGGCACGTTGCTCGGTACAAATAACAAACAATGAGACAATCCTTGGATTCATGAGATTTGGCCATTATTTTTAAAATTCGATCAGTTGAATGCCTAATACATACATGTCATTGTGCTGAATAGTAAGGACAATGCAAAGATCAGTGGAGGGAAAGTGGTCTCTGGCTTAGAGGATCTCACAGTCTTTATAGAAACATGCAATTTAAAAAGCTACAAAAATAAACATAATGCTAACAGAATATTGGGAATCTAGTGGACTGAGCACCAAGCCTACAGTCAGGAAGGCCTGATTTCAAACCCAGGCTCAGACACCTGTAATAGGGAGAGGACATTTGCAAAAGACCGTGTAATGCAAAGGTTAGAGTGATTGACAGGATCATGTGACAGAGAGTCACATGGGAGCCTAAGGGTCAAGATCTGGGTAAAGATTCTAAGGTCCCAATAGTCTTGGCACTTCTCTCCTGAAGTAGCTTGGGTTTGGGAGGTATGAAAACAGGTTTCTGGCTTTTGGTGATACCAGCTTGAAGAGAGGAATCTTTTGAACTGGCTGCTGGCAACTAGAACAGAGGACTGAAGACCCACTTCTCCACTGGACCTGTTTTGGACAGTTTTCATCTGAAGATCCTGGCCCATTTGATTGGACTCCATTTGTGAGATTTGGTTATTGGGGAAACTTATTGTTTTAGTTTAGATAACTTAGGTTTAGATAGGTTAATAGAAATTAGGGTTTAAGATTAATTGTAATAATTCTCCTTACCCCTTTTCCTTCCTCCCTTTCCCAGAAAATAAACCTGAATTTTTATATTGTTTCCTTCTTGTTCATTCCCCTACCAAATCCCACTATTACACACACTAGTGTGTGACCCTGGACAAGTCACTTAACCCTGTTGGCCTCAGTTTCCTTGTCTGTACAATTTTGGAGAAGGAAATGGCAAACCAGTCCAGTATATTTGCCAAGAAAATCCCAAGTAGGGTCACAAAGAATCAGACACATCAAAAAACAACTGAACAACAATAAAACAGAATGTACATGAGACTATAGGGGTGAATATAGAATGAAGTCTAATTGGCTTTCAAGAATTAATCGTTAAACTTTCAAAATTGTGAGCATTTATATTTCAGAAATCTGTAATTCCTATAAATCAGGGCTTGATTTATTATTTTACTGTCTAGACTTCATGAAGTGATGGAGGAGATGTTAATAATGCATATTAAACTTAAAAGTATATGTTGCAGACAACTAGGTGGCTCAATAGAGAGCCAAGCCTGGAGATGGGAGGTCCTGGGTTCAAATCTAACCTCAGACATTTCCTAGCTGTCTGACCCTGGACAAGTTCCTTACTGCTCTTCTACCTTGGAACTAATACTAAGTATTGATTCTAAGAAAAAAAGTCGGGGCTTTTTAAAAGTATATACTTGACTGTCAATGTATAATCTGGATCAAAGTGCTTGTCTTCTCAGAGAGGGTGGAAAGGAAGAAAAGAAGGGAGAGAACATGGAACTCATCATTTAAAAAATATGAGTGTTAGAAAATGTTACATGAAATTAAAAAATAAAGATTAAATAAAAAATAAAAATAAAAAGTATATGTTACATTTTGGAAAGTTAGCTGCTAAACTTGTACCAGCACATCCTTGCATGAGAGACATACTAATGATGTACTGTTGATGGAGCTGTGAATTGATCCAACTAGTGTGGAAAACATTCTGTAATTATACAAAAACTTAATAAACTAAACTAAAGTGTATATATACTTTGAGCAATACCACTACCAGATACATACCGTAGGGAATTAAATCAGAGAGAAATGTCCCACTTCTATACAATTATAAACATAAATAAATATAAATAAGAGCATAAAAGCAGAAGGAAAGTGGGTACCCAGCAACTGAGGAATGACTGAATTTGCCACAACATGAATGATGGTACTTGTAAGGTTAGACTGTCAGTAGCTGTCAATAACCAAGAAAAGGTAGGAGAGTAATACAAATAACATTCAGGTACATATTTTCTGTTTGTCACTGTCAACTGATGGAAACTGGTTTGACTGGCATGGCCCCTTCTCCCCCAGATACCATTATGCCAAGGATAATAAACCCAACACAGGACAGTAACCCTTTCCAGTCTCTTACCAGAATGGCATTGCTAAGGCTAAATTTCCTATGTCTCTATTCCTGATTTCTCCTTCTCTGTGCTTCATTTTTTTCCCCTTTCTTGGCAATTTAGAAAATATGTCCAACTTATTAGTCCTATAAATGACAGGACAATCTCTCATAGGTATTGCACTGACTCTTTGTCTCAGATGATATCTAAGACTAAGGCAGCCCTAGACTTTTCCTGGTGCATGGCTCTTCATCCTACCCTTTTTCCTGCAGCCAACTTGGGGCCTGGAGGCTACACATGGAGAGAGTCTCTGCTGGTAGCTGTTCTCTTCCTCTTCTTATAAGTGGCATAAAGTCTGTTAAAGCTATTTCTGTGCGGGATGTGCACTCCCCAGTCAGAGTCTAGAACAGGGGACAAGAGGTTATGAATATAAGGCAAGGAGCTGGTACCATCAGAGAAAGCACCTTGAGAGTGTGATTGTTTCCTTTTCCCCCCCTTTGTATCCTCAGTGCTTATAACATCTTGTACCTAGTAGGCAATAAATAAATGCTGATGAAATTAAAGGCTATAGTAGAGCCATAACAGAGAGTTCTTATATCTGGGACAAATACACAAATGGCACAAAAAAGAGAGAAGCTGACACCTTATCTCCCCTGCCCACCATAAAGGGAACAAGAAATCTCAGAATACTACAAGGGTACTTACTCCTGACCCTCAAAGAATCAAACCACTTGATAACTTCCTTTTAGAACTAATCATAATTGATAACTGAGGTGGGGGCAGGTAAATTGTAAAGGTTTCCCTTCCACATCACCAAGTTAGGGGTGAGGTGCTCTCCTGATCAGAAAAATCCCTATAAAACTTTTTGGCCTTCACTTTGTACCAAAATATTTTCCTTTTCTTTTATGGGGTATTTACAGTACTTCATTGTAAAACTTAGGTCAAATATTTGGGCAACATGTTGATATTATACAATACTATACATATATTTTATGTGTTTCTGAGTTTCTAAACTTTTTTCTGGGTTGTCTGCTGGCCTTTTGTGTGTCATCCACAACTTCCACAAAACTCCCTCAAAATTCTCATTTGTTTTCTTAGGCTGACCTGCCACATATTGATGCTGTGATGAGGAGAGTTGTGATATGGAAGGGATACCTGTCTTTTTACATTTGTCATCCATCTCACATTTGCTCACCAATGTTTCTGGAGAGGATTGGCAACCACAGAGCAGCAGACTGACAATTTAGAGAAGAGGACTAACAGGTGGGTGGATTATTAACAATGGCCCCTAAACAAACCCTTAATATACCATGTGAGAGCTCAAGGGACATGCAGTGTTATCTAGCCCTATTTCTTACTTTTACAGAGGAAGAAACTGAGGCTGCAGAGCAAAGAGGTGACTTACTTTAGGAAGGATAATTAAATTCTTACTAAAATGGAGGTTGAGCTGAGCTGCAGTCAAACCTTTATGACATTTAAATCTCAGAATCATCTGAAAAGAACGGCTTTGTTCAATCCCTTTATTTTACAAGAGGAAGCAACAAAGACCCAGAATTAATATCAAATCCAGGACTACATGCCAGTTTTTCCAATTCCCAGTCCAGTGCTCTTTTCCATCTTATTGGATCAGGACTAGATCTTTTTTCTCTCTAGCTCTTCCTTCTCCATTGTTATCTGGGAAATTTCTTGGAAAAGCTTGAGTCCTGCTATCTTTGCCTTAAAATTCTCAGGAAAAAATCAAGTGGTTCCACAAAATATAATTCCTTCCACACTTATCTTGCTGTCTGCCCCACAACTAGGCTTTATCTTCATATTTTTTCCTTAGAAGAGTACAACTGTGGGGCAATGAGGTGGCTCAGTGGATTGAGAGCCAGACCTAGAGCTGGCCTCAGACACTTCCTAGCTGTGTGACCCTGGGCAAGTCATTTAACCCCCATTGGTAGCCCTTATGACTCTTCTGCCTTGGAACTAATACATAGTAGTGATTCTAAGATGGAAAGAAGGGTTTAAAAAAATGAAGAAGAGTACAACTATCAACAAGTGGGATATAAATGCCACCACCATGTCACCAAATACCCATCTATCCCCTTTCTTAAAGGATGTGATGTGACTCCAGTTAGTCACTGGATTTGGCTCCTTGGCTCCAAAGTGCTCTCATAGAGCAAGTTCTGAGGTCCCAGAGAGAGACCATCACCACATAGTTCTTTACAAACTCTTAGGAACAACTCTGTGAAGGACAAATACACTCCTGTTTCTCACCATTCTAGCTCTTGAGTCCCATCCGTTGCTTTTTTTTTTTCTGTGCAGAGCATTGGCCACCTACAATAAAGAAATACTTGGGTCTTAAACATGACCATTTAGTCAACCATAAGTCAAGTCAACTAGCTTTTATTAAACATTTATTACATGCCAGTCATTACGCTAAGGGCTGAAGATACAAAGAAAGGCAAAAAATAGTGTCTGCTCTTAAGGAGCTCCATCTAAAGGGGATGACAATGAGAAGACAACTCTAAGATGTATACAGGATAACCATGTTGGGGGCAGTGTCAGAGAGAAGGCACTGATAGTAATGAAGGCTGGGAAAGGCATTTTGCAGAAAGTGAACCTTTAGATGAGCTTTGAAAAGAGCCAGGGAAGCTAGAAGGTACAGATGAGGAGAAAGAGTGGACCAGGCATGGAGGAGAGCCAGTGGAAGGATGGAAAGGAACATAGAAGGTACAGCAAGGAGATCTGTGTCACCAAATCACAGAGTATCTGGAGGGAAACAGGATATAAGAAGGATAAGTAGGAAGGGATCAGGCTAGGAGGTCTTTAAAAGTCAGATGACTATACTTGATTCTGGAGGCAATAGGGAGCTCCTTGAGTTTGTTGAATGAGGGGAGTGATAAGGCTCAGATCTGCCTTTTAGGATGATCCATTTTACAACTGCATGGAAGATAGACTGGAGAAGGGAAAAGACATGTGGCAGGGAGAAGAATCTTTTGAAATAATCCTAAAGTTAGATCATAAACCCTTGTACCAGAGTAGTAGCAATGTCAGCAGAGAGAAGGAGACATACAAGCAATGGCAGGACTGATTAGATACAGGGTGGTTATTATGATTATTTTCAAATTATAACAAATAATAACTAGGAACACCAAAATTTGAAACCAGACCCTCTAATCCAAAATCTGAAACTCTGGTATTCTTTCTCTTCTTCTACACTGACTCCCTGATGGGGTTTTAAATTTAATTTACTGTTGTCAACATGGAACCTAGAAACCCCAAACTTGTAGCCTAGTAAGATCTTTTGAACCCCAAGTTTTAGGACTAGCTTGTAAATTGGAGACCCCAAAGCTTGTCCTTGTTCCCTGTTTCCGTGAGAATCCACCCTGAGGGAATCTCAGGCTAGCAGTTTCAGACTGAATAATGGACCCTAAAGTAAAAGATAATCCGCTTCAGGTGTAGGCTAAGTCCAAGCCAAGGGACTCTTCTTGTCTCCAGAAGCTTCTCCCATTTTATCACACCCTCCTTCTGAGGATAGAACTTGGGATTGATGAACTGCCTACTGCACTAAAGTCACTCTGCTTGGGTTTAGCCCCCATTATCACTTTAATTAATTAATGACTGTTACCATTTCATGAGCTACCTTTTATTACATTTCATTATTACATTCAATATGTTGTTATAGGGGTATCTGCATATTATCATGGCATACTAATACCAAGAAATAAATCTTTGATGGTAGAATTTGAGGCATCTGCAGAGTGCTTGCTTAAGAAATATATTTTTGAGCTGGGGACCTAGCAATACATTTTTTTTAAAACCTTATCTTCCATCTTAGAATCAATATGGCATATTGGTTCCAAGGCAGAAAAGCAGTATGGGCTAGGCAATGGGGATTAAGTGACTTGCCCAGGGACCCACAGCTAGGAAGGGTCTGAGGCTAGATTTGACCCCAGCACCTCCTGTCTCTAGCAATATCTCTTAATATAAAACACCAGATAGTAAATATGAACATCCTTCCCATGCTATGGCTAAATATGTCTCCTTTTAAAAATTGTTCAATGACCTAGACAAATGAACATCTAAGACTTGAAAAATATCAATAAATACAAAAATGTCACTGACTTATTTTTAAAATATTGACTTCATCATCCCTAGCCTCTTCTCCCAGCTCTCATGCAATTATAAAAAGTAAAACTAAAAAGAAAAAAATTCTTATTCTTTCTGAAAGTTGCACTCAAGGCCACAGGGGTTCTCTCCAGTTCATATAATTTCAGTTAAGTGTTGGGGTAGAATAGAAAAAATTAACAATATGAAACATACATGCCTAGGGCAAATCACAATTCTGAGTTTTCTTGGTCTTAGGGTAAATGTATTTACTAGAGAAAACAGTTTCTCCAGTAATTTCTCCACCTCTTCTCAATTCGCCTGCTGAAACCTTTTTGGGAAAGTAGTTTCTCTTTTTTGTAATCTGCTAAGTCTCTATAGGCTATTAAGGGTTGTTGTTGTTTTTTCCTTTCTGAAACTGTATCTAGCAACAAATGGGGCAATGTATGTTTTCTCCAGTTCTTCAAAGAACAGAAGATTCTCATACTCTGTTAGATGGTTACACAATGACATATTGAATTATCAACTATAGAAAACTCTGTTTAGAACCATTGAGGTAATCTATATCCATTGTCGCTATCTTGTAAATCATTACTAACCATTGTCCCTGCAAAAAACTTACCTAAACCCTTAGACTACATTATTTTCCTTATAAAACATGTGTCCCAAATCATTAAATTTTGTCACTGGTCAGCAAGAGGACTTCTGCACATCTGTCTGTCAGTTTGATCCTCCTGTAATCCCAGAATTATTTTTTTCATCCAGGTTCATTGACACAGTAGGTAGAAGCATTATTGTGTTTATCTTCTGCCAATTGATATCAATCTTTACCAGTTTCTCTTTTGCAGCTTTTCTCACCATTTTGAATATTCAGCTCTAAAGTCATATTCTAGGGTCATATTCTTGCCTCAGATCAGTGCCTCCTTGTGTTGAGTGATTCACTTCTTCCATAGGGTAAGAAACTCAAAATTCCACCTCTGTCAGCTATGTTCCTTAGCAGTGTTTAGGTACTTGTCCCACAGACCCAAGAAGTTATTTGATTTCTACTTTATCTGCTGTGTGCTTCAAAATTCTGAAAATAATCTTATGTAAATGAGCCAGCCAACCACAATGCACAGCAGCCATCTTTACTTCCATCACTGATCTGTCCTCACTCTGGCCCTCAAGTACATTAATATCAGGAGTTTCCTCTCTTGTCCTTCCAATGGACTCAAATGCCTTTTTGTCATAGAAGAATGCCTTTTTTGGTCTCCTTTCAGAATGTCTATAGACAGATGATACAATGTGCTATGGATAGAAATAGAGAAGTTTGGAAAGGGAGTAGATTTGAGGGGAAGATAATAAATTTGTTTGGGGCATGTTGAGTTTAAGAAGTCACTGGAATATCCAGTTTGATTATCCAATAAACAGTTAGTCATGTAGGATTTAGACTTCAGAAAGAAACTGGGCTGGATATATAGATTTGGGAGTCATCTGGATAGAGCTGGCAATTAAACTCAGGGGAGCTGATGAGAAAAGACTATATAGAGAAATAAGAGAAAAAGACTCAAGATAGCCCCCTGGGAAACTCGTATAATTAGAGGCTATAATGTGGTTGATGAACCAGCAACTGAGAGTGAGAAGAAAAACAGTCAGACAGGCAGGAGGAGAGCTAGAAGAAGTTCATGTCATGAAAACCCAGAGAGGAAAGGGAATCCGGGAAAAGATGTTTAATTATCTTAAAAATTCCTTAAAAAATAAAAACTTTAGAGGGCAGCTGGGTGACTCAGTGGATTAAAATCCAGTCCTAGAGATGGAAGGTCCTGTGTTCAAATATTGCCTCAGGTTCTTCCTAGTTGTGTAGCTGTTGGCAAGTCACTCAACTCTCATTGCCTAGTCCTTACTGCTCTTCTGCCTTGGAACCAATATACACTATTAATTCTAAGAAAGAAGGTAAGGGTATAATTTAAAAAATATAAACTTCAGGTAATTTTGTATTTCAGAAAAGCTTCACTATTACATACAGCTTTTTGGTTACATAGTACAATGAACTTTTCTGTTTTGTTTCTGAATTAATTCATTTGATTATATTCAAATGTAAAACTAAATGAAGACAGGAAATTTTTTTTTCTTTCTGGTCATTCAAGTTCCTGGTACAATACCACTGGACAGGCCTAGTGTACTCTAATGGTCATGAAAGTTTTGTTAATTTTAGTTCTGCACAATGGAGATAGAATGGGTTCCTTGAAAGCAGAGATGACTATTTTTTGTCATTCTTTTTTATCCCTAGAGCTGAGCACAGTCCCTGACAGTTCTAAGTAAGAACTTAATAGATGCTACTTGATTGGCTGACCTTACTTATAATTTGTTCTAGATGCCTGTTGGGGGGAACTTTCTATTTCTCAGTTTCTATTATTTTGTGATAAATGCCACTCTGCTGCAGTTCATTTTTGAACTTTTGACAACATACAAGTTTTTCAACCAAATAATCTCCAAAAGACATTTTGAAATTAAGAGCAGCAGGAGGTAGCTGGGTGGCTCAGTGTATTGAGAGCCAGGTCTAGAGACAGGAGGCCCTGGGTTCAAATCTAGACTTAGACACTTCCAAGCTATGTCACCCTGGTCAAGTCCCTTAACCCACATCACCTAGTCCTCACCACTCTTCTACCTTGGAACTAATGCACAACATTGATTCTAAGATGGAAGGGAAAGGAGAAAGAAAGAAAGAAAGAAAGAAAGAAAGAAAGAAAGAAAGAAAGAAAGAAAGAAAGAAAGAAAGAAAGAAAGAAAGAAAGAAAGAAAGAAAGAAAGAAAGAAAGAAAGAAAGAAAGAAAGAAAGAAAGAAAGAAAGAAAGAAAGAGAGAAAGAGAGAAAGAGAGAAAGAGAGAAAGAGAGAAAGAGAGAGAGAAAGAGAGAGAAAGAGAGGGAGGGAGGGAGGGAGGGAGGGAGGGAGGAAGAACCTCTTAAATTTTCTAGCTATATGCTTAAGGGCAAGTAACTGTTTCCTTATCTGGAAAGTGATAATAAAAATAAAAATAATAAATAATAATATCCTCTATAGCTTCACAGGACTGTTACATGGTTTGAGAAAATTTAAAGCACTATATAAGTCTAACCTATCATGGTGGGGATATAGTTTCATCATTATTTATGAGGCTTCTGAGATCAAACATAATGATTTTAAAAAATGTTAAATTCACATGGAATTGTAGTCAAACTATTTTAAAAATCTTTCTCACATAAAAAACAAGTATTGTCGTTTCACTTAAGCACTCTCAGAAAACAGGCTATCTGAAGCTTTCCTAGATGCTTTGATGGAAGAATGGCTGAAAGTTGGTTTAAATATAATGCCCAACACAAATTTACGGAAGAATGTCATGAAATTGTAAATATGACAGCATATTGCCACCTAGTGGAGATTCTGTAAAATTCCCATCTAAGTATTTTGGCCTTTTATAAAATTTTCAAGTGTGAAGTTCAAAAGGCCACTGTTATAGTTGGAGTAGGGCTATTAGAGGCCATTACTCCAATTAGACCCAGAGAGGGAGGGATGCTTGTCTAATGTCACAGGTTGTAAGTGCCCAAACCAGGTTGTTGGATTCCAACTTCAAAGACTGCACCACCTTCTTAATCTTAGAAATAACTCAGTTCAACCATATTATTTTTACATGATAAGTAATTGAGATCCAGAAAAACTTAGTTATTTAGGAATGCAAATCAACCATTCTTGGGTAATCAAGGATTTATCATATTTCATTGGAAATAAGGAATAGATTTTGTTCCTTCAATCTTGTTCCTAAGGTTTGCCCAATTATTGAAACCTGAATTTTCACACCCATTAATCTAAGAAATCTAAGAAAATAATATTATAAATCTTGAAAATGTTTAAAATACAGTCTAGTTACCATATTGTAACATTATTAAGCTCAAGTCATTTCCAGATATTTGCAGGAAATATCTAGGAAAATAATTTAGTCTTAACTTTATTGGTCAGTAGAACCTGTGTTCTCTCAATTTATTTATATCTGTAATTTGAGAAAATTTAATATCTGAAAATATAAATTTATTCAATTAATAAATTAAGAGATGATTTATTTTTATTTTTAATTTTTTGAGATGATTGTTTATATGTATCCATTTATCATTTATTAAGTGCTAATTGTACATAAAGTAATGCACTGGTTATTGTCAAGCTACAAAGTTTGAAGGTAAACTGTCCCTGTGAAAGGTATTATTACAAGGATGACACATATTGCATGGTGAATGCATTAGAGAGGGTCAGACATATTAGATGAGTTTAGCGGGGGCCTCATACATTGAAAACAAATTAATTAGGAAGTGTCTATAATAAACAAGTTCCAAAAGACTTGTTATTGTTTAGTAGTTTTCAGTCATATCTGATTCTCTGTGACTCCATTTGGGGTGTTCATGTCAGAGATCCTGGAGTGGTTTGCCATTTCCTTCCCCAGCTGATTTTACAGATGAAGAAATTGAGGAAAACATGGTTAGTGGCTTGTCCAGGGTCACATAGCTAGTAAGTGTCTGAGTTCGGATTTGAACTCATGAATATGAATTCACGGTTCCAAGACTGTTGGATTTTTACCATGATTCATTTTCTCCAGGACATCAGAGAAATCCTACCACATAGAGGAAGAGTTCTACTTGCTTGTTGAAGAAAAAAATTATATATATTTGTATATATATACATACATATATTGCTTTATGTAGGAATTTTTACTTTTTTGAAAGGCTATTTTAGGCAAACCCATGCTCCTCACTGACCTACAAACATACGATTCTCCTTCTTAGGCTTATCTTTCATCATTTACTTCTGGGAACAGACTTGCTTCTGCTTTGCTTTATAGTCTAGAAGACAAAAGGGTGGGTGGAAATTATAGTAGGGTAGATTTGGGGATAAGAAAGAATGAACTAGCCACTAGAACTGTCCAATAATGTTAGCATTTTAGTAAAGGATTGGGAGTCCGATCACTTGGATTCTAGTTGTAGCTGTGCCAAAAACTAGTTCGTGTGTCCTTTACTCATTTACATAGAAATCACATAAGGTAAGCTTTTACACAGAGGTTAGAAGAAGTGATACAAGGACTCCCTAACGGTCTCTCTGAAGAACTTCCATATGAATTGTGAGACATGGGAGACAAGGACAAGGACTGTCCAGCATGGCTCCAGGATACCCCTCGAGGGGTGGTACATTGGCTACAAACGAAGGCTGTCCTATGGCTATCCCCTGATCAATGCACATTTCTTCCACTCTTTGAAATTGTCAACATTAAGCCATTCTTTAAGGGCTAAATTGTCCTGCCTTGGGAGAGTAATGGATTAGCAAACTAACATGTTAACATAGATTAGTTTATTTGATTAATCCCTTACCACCTGTTATCACAAAAAAAATCTGAGCCTTGACGGAATAGGAGATAGTTATAGAGAGTAGGGGAATCTGAGTAGTAAGTAGCATGGCTCCCTGTCCAAGCCAAAGAAAAGGTTAAGGAAAAATGTGAAGAGAGGACTGAAAGCCTTCCTTAAAATCTTGCCCTGATTATGACAGCTAAGAAAGATCATTCTTAATTTTCTATATAAGATGGGCTGGAGCAAAGCAAGACTACAGTGAAGCTGATGGATTTGAATATTGTAATGGTCCAGGCATGAAGCAGTTAACATTAAGACCACTGGAGAGAGCCATGGGAAGAATGAGCAATGGGGGGACATCTGAGAACTATCAAAGAGGAAAAGTTGGCAGAACTTGATGATGAACTGCACAATGGGGAGCAAGGAGGGGAAGGAATGAAAGATATTTTCAAGATTGAGGGTCTGGAAAACCATACTCAAGGTAGTTCTGTCTTCCTACTTTGGTGATTACTTAGCATTTGAGAAGGGGCAAGAAGTGCTTTGGGAGATTTAGGGGTATGGCTTGGTAATTACAACTATGATTTATAATTTAGAAATACTCATTCAACTCCATCTTTCCTTAGGCTTAGTTTTTTGCACTGTTAGAAGAGATGTTTACATTAATGTAACGAAGGTAGAACTGAAAAGGCAAATTGAATCTAAGAGAAATAATTACTATAATCCATTTTTTTTACCCCTAAGCCTTCTGGTTTAATTTTAAATTAAAAAAGGAGATAGTTTTCTAGATACCACAGAACTTGGTTGGAATTCAGAAACTATGTTCCAATATCACTTAAGAATATGAAGAATGTCACACATGTACTCAACTTGAGCATATCACTCCATATATTACCATTTGTAAAAAAAATTACAACTTTAAAAATAATCATTCATATTTATATAGTTTTATAATTTGCCAAGTGATTTCTTAGAAGCATGTAGTCACAACAATGTGACTAAATGCTTTTGATGACCGTTGAATGGACATTTTATGAACATTATATATCACCTATAGCCTGGTGGCTCTTCAAGGAACTCTGGAACTATGTAGCCTGGATTCTCTTATGGGGGTGAGAAGGCAAGCTTGTCACAAGATAGGTTACATTCCCTTTTAGCTTTTTTCTACAAACCAGAATAAAATTCCAAAGCAATCTCCAAACCAAAGGCTTATGTCTAGAATTTAACACATATGAATAATGGGGATCCTCTCAAAGTTATTTGAGTATAATATTATAGTCATTGAGTGTGGGGTAGTATATTCTTTCCACCACCATAAAATATATAAGATAAACAATAACATGGGCCCACATGAACAAATAGAGGAAACATAAGACATTCATAAAGTCCAATATATTCAAAATATTAATGGTTAAGGCTAAACAGAAAACACTTTATAATGAACAAATACTTATCATTCATCTTAGGCTTTCTCCATTTGAGAAACACAACAGTATCAAGGAAGGTTGGAAAGTTCAGATCTCCTGAATCCTAATAGAGACCCTCTAGCTACTAGGTGGTTCCACCAGAGGTTCTTTCCTCCTCTGAGAAAGTCTTCATTAGGGGGAAAAAATATTTTCCTTAAAGAAAGATCTCTAAATGGCCCGTACTTGACTCTTGACTTGCGTAACTCTAAAGAAGAAAATGTCTGTTCTCAATTTCTAGCCTGACTTGCATTCAGAGAAGCAAGTAGAAAGTGGAAAGTAACCAGGAATTTGATATCTAGGAACTCCATTCTCTGGCTCATGCATAAGTTATTTGTCATTGCCATGCACTTTGACAAGATACCATTTTCTGTTCCTGATGGGATTTGAGGGAAGGGAGAAATCTACTCTTATTTCCCCTTCCTGCACAACTGTTTAGATATCAGTGGGTAAAACGGCCAAAAGGGAGTGGATTCATTTCACAGCTTACTCATACCACAGAAAGAGTGGTTCCTCCAATAATCTTTTTTCCAGATTCTCAAGGAATCATCAAGAGATCAAGCAGAAGAGTCATCCATGTCCTTTTGGCATGGGGCTAGGTCTCCTTCAAAGATGTTCCCTACAGACAAAAATCCATGCTGTGTAGCTAGGCAGTGGGAAAAAGATGTGAGGATTTTAATGGACTCTTAATGAACTCAATAAGAGTTAACAGTTCAACATAGTAGTCAAAAATATTAATGAAGTCTTGGGTTGCAGTAAGAGGTATTGAGTGTATTTAGAATGAGGCTGATGATCAGAATGGGCAGAGTGATACCCATTATACTTTACCTAGGCAAGAATATACTGGGTTTATTTTGGTGTTCACTTTGGGGTATTATATCTTAGGGAGGTCATTGATGAGCTGGAATGTATCAATGGAGAAAAATCAAGATAGCTAATAGCTTGGGAGTCATGTCAAGTGAGTAGTAGCACTGGAGAAATAGGAGTTAGTCTGTAAATTTATCTTGTAAAGGTCTATAAGTCACTACTACTCATAATTGTGCATTATTCTTCTATTACAAATATGTTTATTAATATTTTTAAATTTTTTATGGATGTTATTTTTATTTTTATACTACATAAACCTTCCAACCCACACAAGATTTGACTAAACTTAACGGCTGGAGCTCCCTCCTGATCTTTCAAGATGAAAGAAGTATATTTCATCATCTTTCTCTAAAACTTCAGATTCCTTTTAGGGTTATTTTCACTTTCATTATTATAGACATTGTGTCTATGGGTTTTCTGGTCCTGCTTTCTTCACTTTGCTTGGGTTCATATAATTCTTGCCATGTTTCTCTGAATTTATTATTCTTTCTTATAAAGCAATAGAATTATATTCTTTTAATACACTATAATTAGCTTTCCCCCAAAAGACAGTAATTCACTTTGTTTACAGTTTTGTTTTTCTACCACAAATATACTGCTATAAATATTTTGGTATGTATTGGCTAGCTATTACAAACAGAACCTTTCCATATTTAACCTCTTGGGGTAAATGATCAGTAAGGTCAAAGGGTATGAACAGTTAATGACTTTTCTCATGTAATTCCCAATCGTTTTATAGAACAGATGGGCTAATTTACAACTCCACCAATATTGCATTAAATGCCTATCTTCCTTCTGCCCTTCAAACACTGACTATTCCATCATCTTTGCCTCCATAATATTTTAAGAATGAATTTATATTTTAAATAGGTGTTGCCAGGGCCTACTGTAGCTTTCTGCATGGCCAGGAGATCAAGTTTTTGCTAGCCAACATGGTTTCTAAGATCTTTTAATCTCCTAAATGTGACAATTTACATAAGTTAAACTTCCTTTCCTAAGGGCAGTATTCTGCATTGATATCGTTCGCATTTCCTGATTTTTTTTTTTGTCAATAATAAATCATTTAAATAGGCAAAATCAAAGTTCAGTCATTTATAGCTCAAACTCCTTTGAAGGAAAAATTTAATACAATTTGTGGCTACCATTTGTCTTTACATCATAGTAATTTCCTATTAACATCCAGAATGAAACCACCTTGGTAACAGAATAAAATAGAAAAATATCTAATATAGAAAACTTCTCTGATGGCATTTATGATATTCTGTTCTATTTGTGCCTTACCTTTCTGTCATAAGGGAGGAATTATGTTTCATTATCTTTACTCCACTAGCATCACTGACTTTTTCATTCCCAATATTCAACCCCTTACTTATAATCTTTTTTATTTAAATTTTTGAAGTCATCTTTGGGCCATCACAGAGAAAGCTGCCATAAATATTTTGGTGCATTGGATCTTTAGCAACTGGTGGTGCAGTGGATAGAAGTGCTTGGCCTAGAGTCAGACACTTACTAGCTATTTGATCCTGGGCAAGTCACTTAACCTCTGGTTTCTTCAATTTCCTCAACTGTACAAAGAGGATAATAATAGTACTTACTTCATGGGTGAGATGAGATAATTAGATAATATTTGTACAGTGTTTAGCACAGTGCCTGGCACATAGGAAGTACTTTATAAATGCTGATTTCCTTCCTTCCTTTTAAATTTTATATAGTCAAAATTGCCTATGTTATCTTTTTTAATCTCAAATCTTTTTGTTGTTAAGAATCCTTATTGTTTGTGTTGTTTAGTTGTTTCAGTCACGTCTAACTCATCATGACCCCATTTAGAGTTTTCTTGGCAATAACACTAGAGTGCTTTGCCATTTTCTTTTCCAGCTCACTTGACAGATATAAGAAACTGAGGCAAACAGGGCTAATTGGCTTTCATGGAGTCACACAGCTGGTAAATATCTGAGGCCAGATTGCTCAGCATTCTCTCCACTATGTCACCTAGCTTCCCTGGCCATAATTGTATGTGATTCTCCTCTAATTATTTTTATGGTGTGATCTTGTATTCAGGTCACATCATTGAGTTTGAACCTTGGTGGTATATTGTATAGTTCTCTGGTATTACAATTTGCACCAAAATTCTTCTAATTTTCCTGATTGTTCTCAATAAAAAGGTGATCTTTCTCTCCAGTTAGTCATCTTCCTTGGCTTAGCAAATAATTATTATAAGAATTTGGGTAGAATGTTTCTTATTATTATTTCTTTCAGCTTTTTTGTTTATACTCTATAGAAATGCTACTCATTTTGTGGGGTTTGTATCCTCATATATTTTTCTAATTTTTATTTTTCTTCTAGTTTATACCATCTGTGATAACAGTGTGGATACAATAGAAAGAGCAATCATAAGGCTTGGTTTCATATCCTGACTCTGAAGCTTATCACCTGTATTACTTAAGCAACTTTGGCCTTTGACCTCAGATTTCTCATCTGTAAAATGAAGGGATGGAGTAGAGGGCCTCTAAGTTCTTTTCCATATGTATTGTTGGGTTGTAAGTTGGATAACTAACCGTCAGCCTATGGGCATCATCAGAATCTTCATATTGGTAAGAAAAATCAAGGAAAGCTACCTGCACTTTGGGTGGGCTCCTTGTGATGAATTTTTGGAACAACATGGAGAGGAACTGCACAGGATGGGCACAGAATGGATCAATGAGTTGAGATATTCATTGCTGGAGGCAACACCCCTATTGATGAGTGCCTTTGAATATTGTGTCTTTGAGTATAATGTGCATTGTTGTTCCATGTATATTGGATTTGTCTTCCCCAAAAAAGATGATGGTACTGGATTGGAAGGACATAGCTCATGAAGAGAGACGCAGAATCATGGCTCTTTGAGGCCATCTAGCCTAATTGCCTCATTTTATAGGTTATAAAACTGAGGTTCCAAATGGGGCAATGATTGATTTATCCAAGGTCACACACCTAGTTAGAGGCAGAGGCAGAATAAAACCCAGGTTTCCTGACTTCCAGTCCAGGTGTATTCATATTATCATAGTATTTGTGTACCTTCCATGGTGTTAGGATAATCTGAACACAGATCAGGTACCTAGTAAATGTTTCCTAACTGCTACAATATATGATTCGAGTTAGTAGCTTCCATTGACACATCATATTTTTGACACATTTTGTCTTCTGGTGAACACACATATAATTGTTATATGTGGTACCTGAGGTAAGGATTCAAACTTTTGTTTGTAGGTTGTCATGTCAAAAATTAATTTTTAATCTGAATGATGAAAATGAAAAAGAAAGAGAAGCAACTGTCAAAAAGTGTCCAACTTTTTCATGTAATTTCAAGTGCTATGAAATATTTATATGCCATCATATATTCCAGGGCAACTCGGTGGCCCAGTGGATAGAGCACTGGTCTAGAGTCAGGAAGACCTCAGTTCTGATCTAGCCTCAGACACTTAAAAGCTGTGTGACCCCAGGCAAATCAATTAGCCCTCTTGCTTCAGTTTACTCAGGGATAAAATGAGCTGGAGAAGGAAATGGCAAACGACAATAATATCTTTGCAAAGAAAACTCCAAATGGGGTCACAAATAGTTAGACGCGACTGAAACAAGTGAACAACTTGGGGAAAGGTATTTCAAATTAGAAGCAGTTGACAAAAGCAAATTGCTTTGGAACAATTGTTAGAACTACCTCTTCTTTTTCCTAATATGAACACTATGTTTCTTATTAATTAAGATATTAATTAAAGTAAGAGAGCAACCAAAACAGAACCTTTTGATTCAGCTAAGAAATGTCAGAAGTGTAGGGAAAAACAAAACGCTGTGGTTTATTTTTAAAAAAATCTCAAATCACAATTGAACTCTACAAGACAGTTCAAGCTGAAATTGATTCAGGCAAGGCCATTTGGAGGGTAATTGTCCAAGAAAATGTTTTCTTACACAGGAAATTAGAGACAAGGAAAACATTATTAAAATAAAAATTTGCAGATTTGGGGGGCTGCCAGAATGTGAAGTAGCTCTTATTTCCCCTTATGGGACTAACAGTTAAATTGAGGTTTAGAGAGATGTAGAATTTGATACGTATGCCAAGTTTCAACAACCTTATGGAAGAAGGGGAAAAGGGAAGAAGGATTAAGGATGTTATTTTATAGACAACGAAGTTAAAAAAGCAGGTAAAGTGATCATAGTCCATTTGCTTGCAACCAATCATTGCCTTGTGTTGAGAAAATAAAAATGTTTTGATTAAATAAAAAAAAAAGATTCTGAACAAACACCCCCATACAAATATATAGATCCCTCTATTTTATGTAGATATCTGTAATACATAATATATTGCATATATATATATATATCTTTATATATATATATATATACACATAGATATCAAGAGAGAGGGAGAGACCCAACAGTCTTAGGACAGTTTTAAGGTATTAAAGTTGTTAATAAACTATGATTGCTTAAAATTTCTCTAAGATTTGGGGGGCACACTGTATATGTATGTTGTCAGGATATTACAAAATACGAGAAATAAATATCATAAAATCTTATAGATAAATTATTTGGCAAAGTGAAAGGCTTGGTCGATTATTTAGGTATATATGTATGCTGGTGGAGAGTACGGGGTGAAGAAATGAATGTTAATGTAAATTTGCAAGAGGTCTTAGTGCCTAAATCAGTATCTTAATACCTAAATTTAGTACCTAAATCATGTTGTTTATCTCCAAACTTAATCAAACATGCTAGATAATTGCTTGGGTCTTTATTTTACTTTGATGACTTAGATACAAGATTAAGTGGATTTGTCTGTGTAAGGGGGACTTCATAACCCATAAGCCTATATACAGTATGATGGGTGATGAGGCTATTCCATTGCATGCTTTGGATTTTTTCCATTTGGAGGCGTGGGGAGGGAAAGAGGGAGAGTGACTGCAGCAGAGCCAGTGAAAGGTCTCCCAAAGGGTAGAAGATGGGAAGATTTGAGCTAGAGCCAAAAGGAAAGGGAGAAATGCCAGTGAAATGTGAGAGAGAGGAAAATGGCAGCTGTGTTTTGAGTTCTCGCTTCCTTTTTGGACTTTGATAAAGGTGGGGAGCAATGGTGTTCTCAGTTACCTAGAGTTTCATTGGTCATACAGTTGCTGTTGCCTCAAGACATCAAGCTCCCATGGCTTAGAAGCACCTGGTGTTCCGAATGTTATTATTACTGTTTCTTCAAAGTGGATAAGGAGGTGACTAGGCAGAGAGGCTATTTCTGACCCTGATTTTAAAGACTAGCAATGAGTGACTCATTGAATGTGGCTCTGGTAGTGTCATAGAAGAAAATAGTTTTGGCATATGAGTGGTGAGAATGTTTGCTGTTGGTTGTAATTTATTTTTATTTATTTAGCATTTCAAGTTAAGCAAATGTCCTTTTGATGGAGTGATGGCATGTGTATATGTTAGATATTCAAAAGGAGATGATGATTGTGAGCAATAGAAGCAAACAAAATTTCGATAAGTTAGCATTTATATAGAACTTTCAAGTTTGCAAAGACATTTACATGTATTATCTCATTACATTAGCACAACAACCCTATGAGTTAGGTGCAATTATTCTCCTCTTTTTACATATGAAGAAACTGAGGCTGAGAAAAATAAAGTGACTGGGGCAGGATCACACAACTAATAAGCATCTGAGGCAGATTTTGAACTCAGGTTTTCCTGAACCCCTAATTTCAATTCTCTATTAACTAGACCACTTTGTGGTAATGATCATGGATAGCATTTAAGACTGATGTATATGAATTATGGCATTGAGATATCTATTAAATTGTATCAGGTTCTAAAAAATTTGAATACATTTATTAATTACCAAGCACTATATAAGTGCTGGTTATATCCTTGCCACCTAAGCTCAGTGACATTATTAAAAAGAATCATAGAACCATAGCCCTGGAAAGGACTTTAGACAGTATATAGTCTAACTCCTTGATTTTACAAATAAGGTAACTGAGGTTCTGAGAAGTTAAGGGACTTACTCGACCAGATTCACACAGCTAGGTAGTGACAGAAGTGGGACTAAAACCCAGTTGTTCTTTCCACCATCTACAAAATGTTTGTATGAACTGAAAATCTTTCCTTACTCTTTTTACCTAAAAAGTGAAATGAATAATTGAATCAAACTGTTCAAATAATCCAAGCTCCCTTTATGCCATCTTTGCACATACCTCATCCTTAAGGATATTTGTCCTTTTGTCTCTTTTGTGTAGATATTTCACCAAAAATGTGGTTTTTGAATGAATTGTTTGGGTAGTATAGCTTTCCACTTGATTTAAATTAGACACAGCCAGAACTGGTATTTAAAAAAAGCTTATTTTTTTCTTTTACCTCTTTTCTTTATTCTGCTCTCCTTTTGGGAAGGGGGAGCTCAAATGTAGGCAGTGCTGGGAGCCCTCAGGTCACGATGTCTTGACACAGTCACTTGTAGAAGCCAGAAGGTCACAAAGTGACCCCTTGGCAGGATGAAATTGCCCACTCAGCCCCCTCTATATGACTTCTCTCATCACCGTCCCTTACTAATGGAGTTGACATGATTGTTGTCCTCTCCCTAGTCTCAGAAAAAGTAATGTAAGAGCAAAATGCTTGTACGCTATTTCCCTAAAATATCTCCAAAAGATCAGACTCTCAAATCCAAACCCAAAAGACCATAATGAGTTAACTTTTGCTTAGGTACATAATTCCCAGCAAAAGCTGTGTCCACAAGCCAAGCCCAGAAAATCCCCTACTGCCCTGTACAGAAACTTATTCACCTAAAGCCAGTACTTAAGTCAATCATAAAGACCTGCACAAAATGCTTTGGTACACTATGCTTCATCTTGCCTCAGTGACTTGATTTTACCAACCAAAATCCTCCTTGAAAAACTCCCTAACAAATCCTGAAAATGGTCAGCCTAATGTTAAATCTGAATTGTGTTTTCAGTACCCCCTTTGATCTCTCAATTTCGCTGCTATGATTGTTAATTGTCTTTAGGATTTCTGATTGATTATCTATTTTTATTAAAGGTAATAAGTGATTTTCCTTCATTGTCTGTAAGCTCAAGCTCCTCACAGGTTAATGAGAAAATTAAACCACCTGTGATGAAATCATTTATCTTGTGTAGAACCTTTGTGTATTCTGTCAGAATCAATAGTTACCATACAAATGTACAGAATGATCTCAAAATATTAATCAAATAATTTGTTAAAAGTTAGTGTATAACTTGTACAATTTTCTTTACTCGAACATGTATGTTGAATAATGTAACTGAGCCAAGAAAATGGGTATAAAAATAAAGGCTAAACCTGGGCATGGCAAAGCAGCCATTTCATGCAGAGCCTCGCCCCTGGCAGATACACACATACAGCTGCCTTCTGCCTCTCATTTCCGCCTTGCCATTCTACCTGCCAGGGACCCCCTGGAGCCGTGGGCTAGACTGGATCCGTGATGGCGGCAAGGCAGGACAAGTTGAGGAAAAAAAAGAAAAGCATTTGGATCACAGTGCTATCTCATCTTTCTTTTTCTTTAAGTTTAAGACATAACTAATTATGCCCAAAATTACCTTCCTGGAATGTGATGACATCTGAAATAACATGGTCTTTTTCCTCTTGAATATTTTTAAAATCCTTACCTCCCATCTTAGAATCAGTAGTGTATACTGGCTCCAAAACAGACGAGGCAGTGGGGATTAAGTGACTTGCCCAAGGTCATTCATCTAGGAACTATCTGAGTCCAAATTTGAACCCAGTACCTCTCATCTTCAGGGATGGCTCTCAATCTACTAACCACTTAGCTGCCCTCTTCTTTTGAATATTGTCTTTGGTTTTCATAACTTAAATTTTAATCACTATGAAGATAGATCTCAGATAGAACAGTCCATCCCTAACTTCTCTCCCAATTACCAGTCTCACATCTCCAGCTACCTATTTGACATCTTGAAATGGAATCATCATAGACATCTATAGTTCAACATATCCAAAACTGAATTCTATCTTTCCCAAAAATGCTTTGCACTGAATCAGGCAGAAATGTATACTAGATGTAAAAGGGTATAGATATTTCTATGGAATCCAAGACATTTCAATTAGGGGAGGCAAGAAATCTTTTCAGATTGGTTGAGGTACTGGTCATACCCTGTAGGGGTTATATAAAATAATCAGAATGAAACCCTTGGAGAAGAGGGGAGGAAAGTTGCTTGGCTTTCAGAGGAAGACCTTTTGAGGGTCATGGGTTTTTTGACTCCTCATCAGTGTCCCAACATATCCCTTGGAATAAATGGGAGCTGAGAACAAACAAGACACAATGAGGAAAGGCAGCTTCCAAAACTCCAGAAGGCAGATTTTTCCCCTTTAAAGAAAAATAATGAAAAAAAAAGAGACGAAGAAGATCTAACAGTACTGTATTTCAAACTACATTACAAAGCCACAATCTTTAGTTCTATTTGGTACTGATGAAAAAATTAAGAGGTTGCTTATTGGAATAGATTGGATATATAATGTACAGGGACATAATGGACATAGTGAGGAGGTTACTAGGCAGAGAGACTTTCTGGCACTGATTTTAAGAATCAGCAATGAATGACTCATTGAACATGGCATTGGTAATGTCATAGAAGAAACAGTTTTGGCATATGGATGGTGAGAACATTGGCTATTGATTGTAATTTGTCTTAATTTATTTAGCATTGTCCTTTTAAATTTCTATGGTGATGATGTGTGTATAGTTACAGATTCAAAGGGAAAGGATGATTGTGAGCAATAAAACATGCAGGAACATATGAACACAATAGTACAGTGCTTAATAAATCCAGAGACCGGGGTAAGACCTCGCTATTTGACAAAAAACAGCTGGAAAAACTAGAAAACAATCTAGTAGAAATTAGGTATGGATCAGTCACTCACACCATATGCCAAGATATCTCCAAAAGGACACATGCATAAAACACGGTATCATAAACAAGCTAATAGACAAAGGACCCTTCAGGCTCATTTATAGGGGAATTATTTGTGACCAAATAAGGGAGAGAGAGGATCAGAAATGTTAAAATGGATAATTTTATTAAATAATGTTTAAATTACAAAAACAGATCCAATGGTCAAACAAGTTGTAGTATATGATTCTAATGGAATACTATTGTGCAATAGAAATGACAAACGAGATAATCACAAAAATTCTGGAAAGGTTTATACAAAGTGATGCAAAGTGAAGTGAGCAGAATTAGGAAAATGTCGTACATAGTAACAACAATATTATATGATGTTCAACTGTGTGAATGACTTAACTAATACAAGGCAAGGATCCAGGACAACTCCAAAGGACTTGTGATGACAGAGGATATCTATCCCCATTGAAGGAACAGAGTCTGAATATAGATTAAAACATGCTATTCTTCAATTTATTTCCTTCATGAATTCTTTTCTTAGTGTAGGCAATATACAGCCTGTTTCACAACATGGAAAACAGGGAAATATGTATTATATGATCATAGATACAATCTATGTCATATTTCCTGTCTTCTTAGGGAGGAGGAAGAGGGAAAATAAAGAACAAGACAGATTTTTGGACATAGATGACATGAGAATTTGTTACTTATGGATAATAATATTTATCATAATTTTATTTTATATATATTATATATATTTATGCATATAAATATATATTTATTAGAAGAAGAAGAAGAAGAACAACAACAACAACAATGAAGAAACAAAGGAGGAGGGAGGTAGGGAGATAGAGGGGGCAGGGAAACACCATTGAAAATTTTCTTCTCTTTTTCATAGTTTTCTTCCAGCCAGTCTCTTGAGAGTATTTTCTATCGTCCTCCTTTCTTCTATATTTTTTATCTTTTAAAGAGGGATACTATGACATCTATAAACTAAGTTGTATGAATGAATAAATTTTATAAAAATATCTGGTCAAGTATTGTATGCTAAGGGCTGGGAAAAAATAGCAAGATTATCCATACCCTCAAGAAGTGTATACTCTAATAAAGGAGATAGGACATAAAGGAGAGTATTTATTTTAATTTAGACTGCTACAGGGGTAGTGAGCAGAACCAGTAAAGAATAGATTAACATAGGCTTTCCAATAGCAGTCAGGAGATTGATTTAATAGTTGATTTTGTATTGATTTTATAGTCATTGCAATCTACATTATTAGATTTCATTGATAAAGTTTCTGATCTTAGAAGTAATAAAGTTGTCCTGTATGATGATAATTCATGTTCATAATGATGACATTGTGGATCTGCAAGGTCCAAAAGTGTTTTCTGAAGCACTGAATTAAATTAATGTGTTTAGTGTTTTAAAAAAAAAGAGAGAGATTGTTAAAGCATAGCAAGAAGGGAAGTACAAACATGTCCCTCCAACATCTTGGGACACGTTCTCTCTACAGTACCTGGTACCTGGAAGGAATGGACTCAAACAAATACATTTACTTTGATCAAATTCGTTCCCAAATGTAGCAGAATTCACATCTCAAGTATTCAGTGCTGAGCCCCTCAGGTCATCTCTCCTCTAGTCTTTGCTGCTTCTGGACCTTTGGTGCATTACCATTATTACCTTTTAAAATAAAAAAAAAAATTCTTTCAAACCCTTACCTTCTATTTTAGACTCAATATTGTATATTGATTCCAAGGCAGAAGAGCAGTAAGGGCTAGTCAATGGGGATTAAGTGACTTGAGAAGGATCACACATGTAAGAAATATCCGAAGCTGAATTTGAACCCTGGACATCCTGTCTCTAGTCTTGGCTCTCAATCCACTGAGCCACCTAGGGGGCTTACATTATGACCTCTCAAAGCTCACAAGCTTGTTTCTATTTCTAATACTTCATCTAGGACACCATTGATGAAACAAAGACAGAATCTACAATGTAGCTATGTGCTCAAGGACCAGGGCCAGCAGGTATCAGAAAGGGACAAAGGCTCAAGGCTTCTTTCCCCACTCAGGAAGTTTACAAGCATCTTTTGCCTCTACATTATAGAAATCAAACAGGAAAGAACCAAATAAAACATATCTTTCTTAATCTTTTTTCCCTTTCCTTCTCAATTTTCCTATTCGATCTAGGAATCCTTTATCTTCTTTATTAAGTATAGAAAATGTCCCTGGAGCCTTTTTACCTTTTTCTGAAGCAGGAAGATGAGGTAATATTTATAGCACACAACCAAACACAGCCTCAAACAGTAAGAGAAATACAGGACCTGACTTGTAAATCACCAAAATAATTTCCTTGTTTACCACACATCCTTGGTATCAAGAAGAACTATAATATTTTTCATTGTCTCTTAGAAACACCTGGAAATTGGCTATTAGCTTTGCCTGTTCTGTTCTGAACTCCAAGATATTGAGGGCCCTGGAAAATCTGCTTTTGACACTGCCTGGCAATTTCCTTCATCCTTTCTTAGGAATCTTTCTTAGGTTCATCCTTTCTTAGGCTACCTGATAAGTTGTATCAGTTAGGGCCAGTCTTAACCAGCAAGATGGCAGCTCAGCCTCTGTCATCAATACCCATTAGAGGCTTTTGGACTGTAATTTCAATATTTCCAGCTCACCTTTTCCCATCTCTTTTCCCCACCATTTCTGTTTGCCTCCTGGATCTTGCATCTGCTTGTCTTTAAAATAATTTGGGAAATTTAGAAGATAAGGTAATAATAATCATAGTTACTTATTCTTCTTTCTGTTTTTTGGGGGGGTCCTCTTCATTTTGATTGTAAAGGCTTCTCTTAGAAACCATCCTTTTTAGAGGGTAATTTTTTAAAAACTAAAGAAACATTTGTAGAGGTTTTTTAAAATTATCTTTAATTGTTTTTTTTCCTAAACTAGAGTGAGATAAATGAATGAATATCAGAAACCCCCTCAAGAGACAATGTGATACAGTGGAAAGAGTACTACACTTGAACCAGGTGTCAAGAGACTTGTTCTGCTGTCAGTTTTGCTATTAGCTAGGTGATGTTAGAAAAGCCTCTTAATCTATCTATTCCTCTGTTTCCTTTTCTATAAAATGAGAATCTGGACTAGATCATCTCTAAGCATCCTTTCAGTCCTAAAAATTCAACAGTTCTAGTTGAAAACAAGGACAGGCTTGTGCCACTCTGGGTTCAAACATATAGAAGGTGAGTTAATTGCCAATTATAAATAACATTTGTAAATATATTTGGGGTGGAGAATTAACTCATACTCAAATTTTATTGTTGAAGCTGAGACATTTAATGTCATAAGAGAATGATTTTTAAATTACATGCTTAAACTATTTTAATTATATCAATGGCTGTATCTAAACACAAAAACGAGTTTTTTGATAAAGGAAATTTGAATACAGATAGCCAGTTATTTCTTATTGAATTCTAACCAGTTCTCAAATTAATTGATAAGGCATCCAAATGACCAAGATGGTGAGAAGGCTTGAAAGAATGTTGTTGACAGATTAATGCAAGGAATTAAAGTTCTTCAGTTTAGAAAGGAAAGGTCTTGGAACACTATCACTATATTCAAGTATTTGTCATATGAAAAAAGGAATTAGAATTGCTTTGGGTAATTCAAGAAGAATGTATAATAGCACCAATAGGTAGAAGTTGTGAACAAAAACAGATTTATGATCAGCAGAAGGAAAAAATGAAAAGTCCTTGGGGTCTGAACAAAAGGACCAGCATTTGGGGACCAGGGAGTTCCAAAAGTCTTAGTATAGTTTTAAGCTTTAAGAGCTTACCACCGTGCTTAGTATGTGTTGTTATTCAGTTGTTTTTCAGTCCTATCCATCTCTTTATGACCCCATTTGGAATTTTCTTGATAGATACTGGAGTGGCTTGCCATTTCTCTCTCCAGTGAGTTCCCATTTTACAGAAGAGGAATGGAGGCAAAAAGGGCTAAGTGACTTGCCCAGGGTCACACAGCTATTGTATAAGGACAGATTTAAACTTAGAGCTTCCTGACTCCAAGCCCTATACTCTGTAGTGAGTGTCACACAGAATTCATTAACTTGACTTCATAAACTGTAATGGAACTGCAGCAAGGCAGGAGATAAGAAAATGATCAGATGTGTCTTGAGTCAAGAATAGACAACAGTCAAGTTTGCATGCAGAAGAGAGGAAAAAATCAATGAGATCATGAACTGAAGAGAAAAAACCTTTAAAAACCGCCAAAGAGAACTGCCAAAAGGAAAACTTAATTCATGAACAATCAGGAAGAAAGATGCATCATGGGACCAGTCGCCTAAGATGGTACCTTCATGAACACATTAACTTCACACTAGGGATATACATCCAACACATACACAATTTCAAGAAAAAAAATTGATCACTTCAGACAACATGCAGACACGGACGTCTTACAACAATGAAGTAAGAATGTACATGCAAACACTACATATCTAGAACATGAACACAACACAAACTAACTTAGGAATCCTGTTGTAAATAAGCAGGATTCATGAAATAAAAATGAAAAAAACTATAAATAAAGTTCTTGCTAGGGCTCAAATAGATTGAAAGGTCCAAAAGACCCTTCTGTCTGTCTGACACCAAAAGCAGAACTCTTGTATATATGTAATATGTATTATATGTAATTGTTGTACAGTGAAAATTACATGTACATAATGTAAATTACATGTACCATAGTTTACTAATACCAACTAGATTTAAGAATAAGTACAGCACTAACAACATAAGATAATGCAAAGATAGGGACAGAAAGTCGGGGAATTAGGGAAGTTGACATTCAGAGAGTTAGATGAGGGAAAGAGTGAGAAATAAGGCTAACACATAGAAAGCAAGATAATAAATGTTCTATTATTTAAGCAGCTAAGCAAAAAGACAAATTAGTAAAGGTTTTACAAAGTTGTCATTGTTCTAAAGAAACAGTAGGAAATTGCTGCCAAGTGGCATAAGTTAATTGTTGCAAATTATTCTGGGACAATGTTTGTCCAAAAAACTTTTGCTCAGATTTTTCAATTCCATGTAAAACCCCGAAATCATCTATCCTAGCCATGTTTCCCATAAGTTCCCTTCTTAGATTTTATAGTTAGTTAGTAAGTGTAGAATTGAGTTTAGGAAAGATAGATTTTTTTCTTTGGAAGATGGGATAGTACAATAGATAGTCAAAACTAGAGTTAAGAGCTTAAATACCAAGTTACTTGTTTAACCCTGGTCCATTTGTTTGGTTAGCAAGGCACAAAGACGAACAGTGGGATTAGAAATGTAAGGAAGAGAGACCTGCTGTTGGAATGAGAAGCCAGACTGAGGGAAGATCAGTCTGAGGAGCAGTGGAGGAGGGTCAAGAGAATCCGGGCAGTTCTAGAAGCTGAGTAGAACTCTGAAGCAACTGACTTCCACTTCCAGCCTGGAAAGGAAATAGTCAGGAGTGCTTCCTGAGGGTCAGAGAGAGAGATGCCTGAGGCCAGGAGGACATGATCCTGATTTCCACCGCGCTCTATAACTGTCTCCAGCTAGAAAAACCTCCACAAATCCCCCACAAATCTCCTCACCATTAGACTCCTGCTACTCAAGACTGACCAAGAATCAGTTGGTCTCTGAGGCAGGGACCTGTCTGCCTTCTCATTTGGGTCTCTCTCCTTTCCACCATTCCCTGATTACATAATAAAGACATTAGCTTAAGTTAGAGTATAGTGAGGAGATAAGGAACAGGGTGTTTGGCCAAAAGGCTGTGGGGCACCAAGCCTATGGCCAAGGAACCTGGACTTCAAACATCTGTTGAATTTTAATTGTTAGGGCTCTATTCATCCCTCTATTCTGCTTCCTGATCTCTCCTGCCTTCATTCCCTATCCCTTCAAAAATAAATTTCAGTTACTGTCAGTTAAAGATTGGTTAGAGATTGCTTGAAAAATAGAGGCTAGGTGTGTGGGCACAAGATCAAAAAGTGAAACCTTTGTTTCATCTGGGACAAGCAAAGAGCCAGCTTGTCACTGAGGTTATAGACCCTTACCCTTGACAGGGGCTGTCTGGGATATCATATCCTCCCAGCAGCTGGAGCCCACAGTCAAGGGAAGAGTGTCAGACAGATTTCTTCTCCTCCTCTCTATGTGATCCTTAGCCCTGAGGTCAGCTAACCTTGGGGAAGGAGAGACACAGCCATCTCTCCACAGACTTTCAACTTTCCTCACATCCTTTTGCCTCCATATGTCCTTTCAACCCCATCACTGGAGAAACACTTCTATCCAGTGAGATAAACCCTGTTTAACCCTCTCCATCAGTAAGAGAGAAATCCCCCTCCATTTTATCTCTCCATTCTCCTTTTTTACACTATCTGTGTGATCCTGTCACTTTACCTTATTTGCCTCAGTTTCCTTCTTCATAAAATGAGGCAGAGAATAAAATGTCAAACCATTCTAGCATTTTTGCCAAGAAAACCCCAAATGGGCTCATGAAGATTCAGACACAACCAAAATGACTGAACAAGAATACAATTATATGAATTGAATGTATCCATTACACCTACACCTGGTAGGTGTAATGGAAAGACACTGAACTTAGAGTCTTCTGACTTGAATTCAAGTCTTCATTCTGTTGCCCACTAGCCAGGTGACTTTGGGCAAGTCATTTAAATATCTATACCTTTAGTTTCATTACCTGGAATATGAGCTGCTGCAAGAACTAGATTTTTCCAGTGTGATTTTTTTCTGCTCAGGGGGAAGTGGAAGCAGATATTTTCAAGTAGTGTTACAATTCATGGCAATTGCTTTCTCCCTACATCAGAGCTATGGGTGGAAAAACTGTCTTTTGGGGGTATCAAAGGTCATCACATTCAATCTGGGCTGCTAGGCTCATTGCTCACTCCTTCTGCCTCAGTTGCATTGTTAGAAGATGCAAAAGCAGCAGTCACTTTGTTCAGAATTTTTGGAGGAAAGAGCAGAGATCCACAAATCTAACGTTAAGTGCAAAAGTCTTCATGGCCTCAAGAAGGAGGCAACCTGATATTTCGACCCCAGGTTATGACTTCCTCACTCTTCTACTGTGAATTATTTGCAAACTGAACCAGGACACTCCTAGTTTGTGAACTCAGTGGCCAGTGAGAATGCATTTCCACCTTCATGGTTTTTCCCATGTCGGTTACATCATACTCATATGATGTACTTCCCAATACTGTTGTGGGGAAATTACTCCTATAAACCATGAAGTATTTTATTAATGTGAATCTTTTGAACTCCACAATTTGGCACATATGTCTCATAAAATAAGATTTATCTATAGTTCACAATAGAGGAAAGTGTTGTTAAAAACTGTTAGGCTATGCACACAATTGTTCAAATTTTTTTTAATCATGTCCAACTCTTTGTGAACCCATATGGCAATTTCTAAGCAAAAAAACCTGGAGTAGCTTGCCATTTCCTTCTACAGCTCATTATTCAGATGAGGAAACTGAGGCAAATAGAGACAAATGACTTTCCTAGAATTACATACCTATTAAATGTCTGAAGACAGATTTGAGCTCAAGAAGGTGAATCTTCCTGATTTCAGGGTCAGCAATCTATCCACTGTGCCTCCCACCTGTCCTCTAAAGCAGAGTAATATAGGCTCCAAATTAAAATGATCAACAAGCTATCAAAATTAAGGGCTTATATTGATCAAATTAATTGAAAATTGAATAGCTTGTATGGTACACTCAGTACAATAGACTTTCAGTCAGCACTTAATTACCTGCTAAGTCTCCTCTTCATATAGGAACAGAAAAATCCAGCGTAGTGACAGTAAATAACTGATCTTGGCATAGCTGAAATGATTTGTGTGACTTGTGAATTTGTATTGTGAAAACTCTCTTTTCAAACCTAGAGTCCACATGGTTTCGGTTTTCTGTTTCACACTGAACCATAGATGTAGTTCAAAATTCCTTCTTGCCTGAATCCCTGCATTTTGGTCCCTCCCATCCTGGGAGCTTGGGATGGACAAGTTCCCACCTAAGGTCTGCAGTGAAGATAACTCTTGCTCAAACAATCAAGTTTCTATTTGGAAGCCCACTGAATAAATTCTGAGAAAATGTGTCTAAAAACAATATTTTTACCCAGCACCAACCCTCTGAATTGTACAATTTCCTCACTGATGTTGCTCCATGGTTCTATCATCATTACAATTCACTGGGGAGAAGGATTTGGGAACTGTGCATTGAAGCTCTGCTCTGTTACACATATGGTTGGATACATCAAAGGCAGTGAGGGATGCAAAGTTGAAATTAACTCTGCATAGATGGTGGTGTCATTTCAGAATAAGCTCCTCTTTCTTTTTTGGGGGGGTGAGCCAAAATGTTTAGAGCTTTGTGTTGGTATTTCTGCATAGGAGGAAGATGATAACGATAATATACCTGGGAATCTGACTGTTACAGAAAAGTTTGCAGGAATAGCAATTCAGTTAAAAATTGCCTTTCCGGTCTTTGGAGGTGTGGAGGAAGATAGGTTGTTCATGACAGATGAATGTCTGGGAAGGACATCTAAGAGAGGGAAGAAAAAATTTTGTTGTAAATATAAAATTTGCCAACTTAACAATATTTTGTTGGCATGGAAATCTGATTCAAAATCAGCAATAAGAGGAAGGGATACTACTTAGTAGAATATCCTGGCCAAATGAATATTTGAATTGCATAGATAGAATGATTTCTTTTGCTATTAAAGATCTTCATTTTTTTCTTTTCTCTCTCTCTGTGTCTCTCTGTCTTTGTCTCTCTGTCTCCCCCCATCTCTCTCTCTCTCTCTCTCTCTCTCTCTCTCTCTCTCTCTCTCTCTCTCTCTCTCTCTCTCTCTCTCTGTTTCCCTCTCTCTCTTCCCTCTCCTTCCACCCATCTCTGTCTCTGTCTCCCCCTCCCTCTTCCCTCTCCCTCTCCTCCCCCCCACTCTGTCTCTGTCTCTCCCTTTCTTTTCCCTCTCCCTTTCCTTCTCCCTCTGTCTCTCAGTCTCTGTCTCTCTCCCCCTTGTCCTCCCTCCTTTCTTTATTGCTAAAATCAAGCAAGAACAGTTGTTTAAATATATGAACCCTCTAAGATGTTTACCTTGGGAGGTGACACACTTACCATTTTTAAGTTTATCTTATTATCTTGCTTTCAAGTGAAAAATTAAGTATCTGTGAATTGCTCTACAATGATCATTAAAATAAGGTAGATGTTTTTCTTAATTTTTATAACTCAAATGAACGTACTGACTAAAATCTATTTGTCTAATAATGAAAGTTTTGAAAGTGTATTTCTAGCATCCATATTAGAAATGCACTTTGAGAAACACATTTTTTCAGGACATATAAACTAAAATGTACATTTTAAGCAGCTGTAAGTACTATAAGCATTAAACTGTGCTTGTGTCTAAAAGCAATTTGTATTTTTGCATTTGCATTTTTCTATGGCCTATTGTAAACAAATGCACATTTTATAGAGCTGATGCAATTACCTTATTTCCTCTGGTTTAAAATGTCCCTTCTATGAAAAACGGTTTTAAAATGTTAATCTAGTCATCATATTAATTTTCTCAAGAATATAGAACAAATCAATGGGAGGTCAGAAGTTTAAAGCAGCACAGAAAGAAGACCAATCTTCCAGTCAGGAAGAGCTAGGTTCAGGTCCTACCTCTGATTTACAGTAGTACCTGAGGCAGCTCTGGAGGCTCCATGTTATAGATGAGAGTCGCCAATTTGCACAGGTGGGGGGAGTTTAAATATTGGAAGTTCCCAACACTGATGAAAACATGTCTAGACAAATATATCTGAATTTAGTTTATGTCTATCATCATTTAATTGATCCTGTGTTTTTGGACATCTTTACAATCGGTTGTTACTCAGTCTACTAGAAGGATCATTGAGATATTTGATCCAGGGATTAAGACCACCATTAGACCATCATTAACTCTAGGATCTAATCATTGAACTATATAACCTTCCTTCCTGGGACCATCCAAAAAATTGTTGGCCAGAATTTTTTCAGGTGTCAAAACATACCAAGACCAAGAGCCCCTGAGCTGTGATTTATTTAATTCATTCAAGATATATTTATTTAGGAACTACATTGTACCTAATTTCAAGTTGTGCAAAAGAAGGCATTGGGTTGGGGTGAGGGTGGGGTACAACTTCTCTCAAGCACTTGAAACTACCCCGGCTAAAATGCATTTGTCATTACCAGGCTGGAGTGGATCAAAGCAAGTTCTTAGGCAATCCTCAGCAGGAAGCTTTGTGTGAAAAAGGGATTCAGGAGATCAAAGGGGAAGTGAGTCTTTTGTGAGCAACGAGACAAATTTGTCTCCCCCCTCTTCTGAATTTGCCATCTCTTGTAGGATCATAGACTTAGAAAGGGAAGGAGACTTAGAGACAACCCAGGCCCATCGTTTTATTTTATAGATGAAGAACTTGAAGAGGCCTAGAGAAATTAATTAAACTAATGACCATCCAAACAATAAGTGGCAGAGGCAAAATTTGAACCCAGTACTTCTAATTTTAGATGCATCATTCCAAGGCTCTCATCCCTACACTAATTTGTCTTAAATAAAACAATTCAATTTGATTTGATAAATATGTATTCATTGCTTCCTTTGTGACCCAAGTTCTAGGGAAGACACAAAACTTAGGGAAGGAATAGTTTCTGACTTCTAATTTAAAATCTTATGGCAGAATGTTTTAGTAAATATTTAACAACTGACTCCTTGAAAACTTGATATACTTTAAGTTAAATTTTAGTTTACATCAAGTTTAATATTTGTCTCTGTCTCTTTCTTAAGCCTAGATAATCAACAAAATAAATCAAACTCTCTGATTTGCTGTGTTACCAATTTCTAGTGTCAATGCTCACACTGAAAACTTAACCCATTGGCTATACTCCTGGACGAAGGATAAGACACCAAAATAGATAACTAAAATACACAATAATATATAAGAAGGGAGAAATAGAAGGGGGGAAACAAAGTGTTTTTGTTTTTTTAGGTAGGCTTGAAGAGGAAAAATAATGACTTAGTAGGATGATTTTGGAAGATTTTATATGAATCTGGCTTTGAAGAATTGGTCCAAAATATGAAGGAGAGGTGAGGATGGACTGAGCTTCTGAGCATCATAAATAAAGATTCAGCCACACAAAGAACATGTTTAGGGGACATAAATTAGCCTGGTATATCTGGAGTGAGGTGTAAGGTTGTAGAGATAGTAGGGGAGCCCAAAAAAACTCATACACATACTCAAAGACCTCTGGTACACACCAGGTTCCAGAGGTCCTTGAGTATGAGTGAGATATGTGTCCTGAGGCAGTTAGGTGGCACAATGGACAGAGCACCAGCCTCAAAGTAAGGAAGACCAGAGTTCAAATTTGACTTCAGATACTTAATATCTGTGTGACAAGTCACTTAACCCATGCCTATCTAAACTGGAGAAAGAAATGGTAAACCACTCCAGGACCTTTGCCAAGAAAACTCCATGGATGGTTGGTCCATGGGATAACAAAGAGTTGGACATGACTGCACAAAAAATATAATATCCGAGTCGCATCAAGTAGTCTTGTAGTGAATGTTTTAACTTTTAAGTATTTTTCTTTTGCTTCTAAAACCTTCGTATCCTCTATTTCAAAATCTCCAAGTTAATGGTGTTTAGTGTTTCTATCTTCCACACTTAGAATTTTTCAATGTTCTTTTGCTTGCTATAAAAGTTTTTAAAATCTCCTTTTCTTTGAAAAAAAAATCCACATCTCTTCATTACTGGCTGTTGGGAAGAGTTGATGCTCTTTCTTTTGTTCTAGTCTGTATCACCTTTAAGGCCATTCTCTCTCTTCTAATGTAGTGAGAACTGTGTTTTTAACGGATGAGAGATTGGTAAAGTAGCCTTGAAACAGACCTAAATAAAACAGAAAAAGGTAATAATAAGGCTGCTATAGATGGCAGATCCCAGGAAACATTCCTTCTCTTTCAATACAAATCTTGTATATATCTGCCAGAATTTGTAAGCAAGGCATCTCTACCTTCATATAAGGAAGGAAGCTGGAGCCTCAGCAGGGGTAAATGAGATTCCTGCAGGTTTAAGGAGCTTTTTTCTGATCCAGACTGGGGTGCTTGAACAGTTCAGATAATGAAATGAAATGAATTTTCGACTGCTATAGAAATGCTGTTCAGCCGACCCAGACATGCCTCACCATTGGTGCTCACAGAGAAAATGAGTTTATCACAGATGTTCCATCTCTTAAAAAAAATCTCCCTCCTTTTATTTTTATTTTAAGCTACTTCCTCTTTGCCTGGGCCCTTCACAAGGTTATACATGTCTGAGCGGCTAAAGGAGCTCCTCACATGCCTAATACAACTCCCTAGAATAGTGATAACATTAATTATCAGAGTCTGGCACTTCTGTTGTATGGCTATCTGTGAATGGAGGGCTGGGGCAGGAATACATACACACACGTGCATATATATATGAGGAAACATTATTCTCAGAATCGGCTGGTTTTAAAAATGTTCAGATTGTAAACCATTCTTATGTGTTATAGTTGTGCCTTTCCTTGAAAAAAAAATTTGATGTTATCTTTTGTCTGGATGTTACATAAATTTCCTACTGTTACTCTCATCCACCCTCTCCCAAAGATTCTATCCTTTATATTTAATTAAAGAGAAGAGACAAATAGTTTAGTCAACTACTTAACAAATAAACTACCAAATAGTTAACCAACATATTAAAAAAAAAAAGATCTAATGCTCTCTACAAGGTTCCACACCTCTGAAAAGAAGCAGGACATATCTGCTTATAGCGATGCTTTAGGCTCAAGCTGGGTCATGATAATTTTGCATCATTTACTCTCAGTTGTTCTGTTGTCTTGTTTTTTCCCTCTCCATTTACATTGCTATAGTGTTCAACTCTACTTCATGTCAATCCGATTCATGCACAAGTCAAGATGTCACCCAGAGAAATCAGTCGTGCTCATCAAAAAAGGAGGACAAACAACAAGAATAGTCATCATATAAATTGTTCTGCTTATATCACTTAAGTCAACACTGTACTTATTACTTATTCAGTCTATAAAAATCCAAAGTGTCTGTGTAGAAACCTTCCTTCCACCAATTAATTCATATTTAGGTCCTTTAAATTTTACTCCTAGTTGCCCATCTTATTATCCAGCTTTTGTTACAAAGAAGTTTTTAGTAGAATCATAGGTTTAAGACTTGAAAAGCACCTCAGACACCATTGAGTCCAATCTCTCATTTTGCCAAAGAGGAAATTTGTCAGGGGGTCCCTAAGGGCCACAGAAACTGAGTCCAAGAGAAATTAAATGATTTGCCCAAAGTCCCTCTGAAAGTAAATAACAGAGGTGAAATTTGAATTCAAGTTCTCTGATTCTAAATTGAGTACTCTGCAGTGTGCCACACTTTTTTAAATCATATGTAATGGGGAAATTTAGGCCTCTGTGAGAGGGTTATAATATTGTAAAGGCTAAAATGTGGCTACAGGATTTATGTAATATTGAACAATGGCCGCCAAGGAATTTACTCATGAAATTCCTAAAATGAACACTCAAGTCAGAATAGAGTTTATGGAGGTTTAATCACAACGGGAGTAGGGAAAAGGAGAGGGAGAGAAGGAGAGAAGAGAAAAGGAAAAGGGGCTACTCAACCTCTGACCAAGGCAGAGGGAGTTTAGGCCTAAAGGCCCAGGTGGAAAGAACCAGTCCTTAACTCACGTGACCGATCTGAAGGAAAGCTGTCTGCGGGCGTCCTCTCTCTCCAAGCTCCTAACACCAACTCCCCTAGCTCTCTCCACAGGAAGTCCCGCGAATTCCAGAGGCTGTTCCCTACCTCACTTCCTGTGTCTCACAAATCCAATGGTTGGCTCTAGCTTGGCTTAGGACAGCCCAGGTGGGCAGTTAGTTATTTCTGATTAGTCATTGACTAGTGCATGCCCGTGTAGGTGAGTGTGCACAATTTTTGGGTGCTAGACCAAGATGGAGACTTTTAAAATTCACACATACCAATCTTAAAGTTAGCAAAGAATTTTTTATTTTATCCTCACAACCACCCTGGGGAGATAGGTGCTGTTATTATATTCATTTTGCAAATGTGGAAACTGAGGCAGTTGGAGGTTAGACATATTGCTCAGTGTCATACAATTAATAAGTGGTTAAGATCAGTGGACTCTGGGTTCAATGCTCTCTTCCATTTAGTTGCCTACTAGAAGAACATGAGAATTCTAATTATGTTTAGACAACTGAAAGGCTAATTGGCAATGCAAAGGCCCTTCTGTTCATGAGGCATGATAATAAAGTAAGTTGTGATTATCAAATTTTATAGCAATCCTGTGGCTATCAGTTTCATTACTTGATAGTAAATCTTTGTATGTTCTTTTCCAGTTTGCTCTTCCCATGCACCATGACTATTTGAAAAGTGGTTGCCATTTCAAATTGGCTGTATACTTTGTTATTGATGTACCCAGGCAGCCCAGCAACTGATACACTAATGCTAGATTAACTGAGCCTTCTGAAACACACACCTTATAGGCACAATACTTAATTTTAGATCCATTTTCATCCCAGTGATTGGGAAACTTGATTAATTTCCTTCATGCCTACCTGTCCTTGCAACAGAATGGTCCTGTTTGAACTGACTGCTGTTAGTCTTTAGAACTGACCCAATCCAGATGAAAGTTTCCCTGCAAAGATTCTAGGCAATAGTCCAGATGCAGAAATTTTAATTGGGTTATTTATTTATGTATTTATCTGTTTTTTCACATTTGTTTCTGTGCCACTATTTTTGTCTATGACGGCAGTATCTCCAGGAGGCCCTCCTGATTTGAGATTCACTTTCAAATATTCGCGGTTCACTGTGCCAACTGCCAGCCCACCCTCTCTTCCCAAATAATAATTCTTTATATTTTCCTGGTTCCCAAGGGGTGTACAGCTACTTCCCCAGGCATGTGTAGGAGGGTGTGGTGGATGATGTGCAGATTGAATGCTAATTCCAGATGCCCAGAGTGCTCATGCTGCCCACTGGCTGTTTAAAGAATTCCACCCAACATTTATCTTTCTTTATCTGGTCCAAATAAAAATTCCCATTCTCTGAGTACTCAACTAGGTGTCTATCTGAATTTATGATTAAAGTTGGTCACATTAAGGAATATCCAGACTAAATTTGGGTTGTAGAATGGAAGGAGTATTAGTTCTGGAGTCAGTTGCTCTGGGTTCAAATCCCTCCTCTGATGTTTATTTCCTGCAAGCTCTTGGATAAGTCAATCAAATTTTGGGGGTCTGTTTTCTCATCTGTAAAATGAAGGGACTGGGTGACATAGTTTCTAAGGTCTCTTTGAGTTTTTATGATCCTTTAAGGAAGAGGGAAAAGGAGTGAGACATTCAAATACAATTCAGATCGGAGTGACTCAGTACAAGTACTGTGAGTCCTTATGCATCATTCCTTGAGAGGGACCAGGTTTTCATGAGGACACCTGAGATCCAAACAAGTCAACATGCCACTATCATTCTAAGTGACAAGCAAAGGATATGTATATTGAAGTGTATTCAATAGTAGTTGCAGGTAAGACTAGGGCAGAGGAGAAAATCATGGAGAAAACAGCAACTCTACTATTATGGAAACCACCACCTCCTCCAAACGATAAGCTATACTAACAGAAGGGCAGCTGGGTGACTCAGTGAATAGTATGCCAGACCTGGAGTCAGGAAGCCCTGATTTCAAACCAGCCTCAGACATTTACTAGCTGTGTGACCCCAGGCAAGTCACTTAACCCTTTTTGTCTCAGTTTCCTCATAGCTGGAGAAGGAAATGGCAAACCACTCCAGGACCTCTGCCAAGAAAACCCTCAAAAAGGGCATGAAGGGTCAGACATGACTGAAATAACAACAGACATTGAATGGAAGAGGTCCTTCTTCCTTGAAGCTCTTTGAGTCAGCTTCAGCTCTCCTTCCTTTGGTCTCTGCTATTTTCTGTCTTATTTCTTACATGGAATTTACAGATTACTTTGTTATCACTTATTCTTTCATGTTTCCAAAGCTTCTGGGGGTCAAAGATTATTTTGTGAGCCCCTTTGGGGGCATACATAGTAACCACTCAATATGTAGACAAGAGAGGAAAGCACTGGTAATTTCCTTTTAATATTTCTGGGTGCCCAATTTGCCTTCCAACAGTCTCTGTACCCCTCCCTTGACTCTGCAATAAGGATCAAGCGGAGGTTTAGTTATTAACATCTTCAGTCAGCTCTGGGCTTTTGCTTACTCAACCTATAAAAAATTATACTTTGTCTCCAGAGTTTCTGAAAGAAAGTTTCTGTGTAGAACCCCACTCTTTTTGAGATCTTGGCAAATTTACCATCATTCAACTCTGTTGTTCCCAATTACTTTTCTTCACTGAACTTTTGGTTCGCAGGTTTCTAAATTTCATCTTGCCTCAGCTGTATGCTACCTCGATGGGTGTTTATGTGTTACTGTTTCAGGATGGAGGATGTATGCTATGTCTCCTGAGGCTGAGGATACAAAGAAAACGTAAAGAACTGTGGCAATAGCTTAGATGGAGCAAATGTCCTTAATAACAAGAGAGCAGCAAGACAGAACAGAAATACACTGAGTATGAGCAGGAGTGCACTTACTGTAGGCAGCCAAAGTGTGGCAGCTTAGTATCTCAAAGCAGCCCACATCGTTCCACATTGATTGACTATTAGCATATTGCAATTTAACCTCATATTGCAAAGATTCTTCATGTAAATGGCTTGAAAAAAATCTGTGGGCAATTATTGTTAATAACAAGCAATTTACAGCATCCAGGGATCACAAAGCCTGTTCTAGATAAGGAAACTTATCATGCGCATCCCACCAGGGTCCCAAAGTGATGTGCCAGAGGTCAGGTGACTTGCCCCAAACATCCTCATCCTCTGATGTGCCACCAGGGACAGCCAGCCCAGAGGAAGTTAAAAACATGGAGCTTCTGAACTGGCTCTTAAGACCCTTTGCAACCAGATTCACACCCTCCATACTTGTTTCATTCCCTTCACTGATGTGTCACCCTTCGTTCATTTCATTTTTCTTTGTTGCCCATCGTCTCCCATATAGTTGTCATTTGTTTTCTGGTCTCTTTGACTTTGGTCTAAGACTAGTGATTTCATCAGTGTGATATGGATAGAGATACTATCACCCTGGAGGGAAACTCGCTCTAACTATGCAGATTAGCAACAAATCTGTAACTTCTTGGAGATTTCTTGGGGCACTAAAAGGTTAAATGACTTGGAGCTGCTGGGTAGTACAGTGGATAGAGAGCCAGACCTAGAGTCAGGAAGGCCTAGCTGCAAATGTGGCCTCAGATACTCCCTAGTTGTGTAATCCTAGTCAATGCTCTTAACCCCAGTTGCCTAGCCCTTACTGCTCTCCCGCTTTGGAACTGTTGCCTACTATTGATTCTAAGCAAAAGGTAAGGTTTTACAAAAATTAGGTAACTTTACCCAGAGACAGAACTCAAATCCAAGTCTTCTTCACTATAATTAATCTTCTATTCACAGTACCATATACCTTCTCAGTATTAATTTTTTAAACCCTTACTTTCTGACTTAGTAACAGTCTAAGACAGAAAGTCAAAGGCTAGGCAGACAGGTTGAAGTACTATCCATTGTGCTACCTAGATGCCCCTCTCTTTATTAATTGAAGATACTCTGCTGCTCTGCCTGCTTTCATCTCCATGGAATAAGATGCATCTGCCAGGATCCGCTCATCACATCTCATCTTCCCAAGATGCTGTTAACTCAAGCCTTGAAGGATCACCTTCCTCAGCCTCTTGTCCTCTTGGAGAGGAAGGCTGGAGGGTGGAGGACCAAACTCCTCCCACTTCCTTCTTTTATTGAGGACAGAAGCTTTACTTTTCAATCCATTTCATTCTGCATCTGCTGCTCTTCTTGGAACAAGATCCTCAACATCCTTTTTCTGCTTCCTTTTTTATATTTTTCCCCTCTTTAGATTGTAAGCTCATTGTGGGCAGGAATTGTTTCTTTTTCTCCATTAATTGTATCCTCAATACTAGTACAATAGCTGCCACATAGTAGGCATTTAGTAAATGTTTATTGGATTGGAAAATAGATGCCCAGAGGCAGCTAGATGGTACAGTGGATACAGCATCAGGTCTGAAATAGAGAGAACCTGGGTTCAAATCTGGACACTTCCTAGTTGTGTGGCCCTGGGCAAGTCACTTAACCCTGACTGCCTAGCCCTTGCCATTCTGTCTTAGAGTTGTTTCTAAGATAGAAAGTAAGGAATTAAAAAAAATAGATGCACAGAAATGACCAAGTGGACTTGAATGATAATGGCGGAAAAAAATAAGACTAACTACCTCAACTATTAACAGGCATAGAATAGTAAGAATCCAAAGGCTAGGTCTGAGTCTTTATTGTGACATTTATTCCTAGTTTAAACTTGAGTAAGCCATTTAACCTCCTTTTAAAAAAATTAGATTATTCATTTTCTTATTTTCCAAATAGGGGCCCTGGATTAAATCAGAAGTTCCAAAATTGGGTTTGGTGAATTTTTTTTTCTATTTTGACTATATTTTAGTATATAACTGATTTCTTTTATAATCCTATGAATTTTATTTTATTCATTTAAAAACACTATACTGAGGAGTCCACAGACTTTACCAGATTGCTAAAGGGATCCAAAGAACTAAAAAATAAATAAATAAAGAATAAGTGGCTCTGGATTAAAGATTCCTTCTAGCTCCAAATCCTACAATCCTAAAAAAAGTTACTGAAATCATTGTATTCAGATCTCAAATTTTAAATGGACCTGTGTTCTCATTAATGTGCACAGTTCTTCCAATGAAGCAGATCATAACCCAGAAAACATGTCAGCATACATACACATGAGAGAAATTATCCAAATGATCCAATATTGGTCGATAAGTGTAGTTTCTGTTAGAAAAGCCTGTTATTTCCTATGAATTTTTTTCTTCACTTCAGAGGATGCATTAAATCTTTTCATGTTTCCCATATATCACCACTGCGTGGAATAGCTTGAAATATGTCTTCTCATCCATTGTCTTCTGTTCATTTTGCTTGTGAGAAGAGAATAATAATTTTAGAAGCTAAAAAGGATCTTCTGGTAAGTTGTGTTGTTCTTCCTAAACTTGGCACATGGCACTGTTCATCATTCCAAGCTCCCAGCATACCAAACATCCAGATAACTCACAAGAGTAATCCACCAACAAGGACAGAGAACTAAGGGTCTGTTTCCATCAAGTGAGAAGACTTTGGTGAAGTTTTTCAGTGGCCTAGAGTGAGCTCACTACATTTATTTACACTGGTTCCAAAGCTATCCAGAAGGATAAGACATAGCCAACTGAAGGAATAAGGGAGAGGCAATAGGGATGGAGGATATTTGAATTCCAGAACTGAAGTGAGCTTCAGGATAAAAAGGTTCATAGGGCATGATAAAAGAAATCCAAAGTGCATCCCAGAGAAGAGAGGTTCTAATATTTAACTGCTGCTCTTACTTTCCAGGCCACATAATTGCAATTAAAGTTGTCCCTTGCTATATGGTGGTTCATTTATCCCAGCTTCACTGTAACAAGAATTAAAAATAAATCTCAAATTCTATATTTTGGAGTTACTCTTATTGTGGCACACTATTGACTGATGGAATGAAAGGCGACCAACCACAGTGCTGTGTTCTGTATTGTGAAAGAGAATTCTTTACTCTATTGCCTATCTTGAGTTAACACTAAACTTAAGTACCCCTATTTAGTACCTCACTAGACTGAAGTCAGGATTAACTCTCCTTTGTCTACTTTTAAATTGAATCAACAAAAGATTGAACACCCTACTTAGTACTAGGTGAGATTTAGAAAATTCACACCCTTAGCTGTGAATCCTTTTGATGAGAACTTAACCTGCAGAAAGTGAGAAGGTTGATCCCACAGACACTTCCCACTGGGCAGTGCTAGACAATTTAGAAACTGTGAAAAGGAGAAGGGACAAAAAGTCACCATAAAAGCAAGTCCCAAATTCCCTCAGAGCAGATTGCCTTTGAGAAGATAGTTTTGGCTTGGAGCTTGGCTTCAACTTAGACTCTGACTCCTAGACTACTTTATTGGGAGAGTGAAAGGCTGACTCCTTTCCTACTTTCCTAAGAGACTAGCTTTCATTTTGGAAGAGGCCACATGTTTATTTACCACCAGCCTTCCTGGCTGATTAATCTCTGCTTGGATTAAGCAGACCTGGAGTAAACATTTAGGTTGATAGGATAGATAACCTCTCTAACCTCTTCACATTTCTCTACTTTATTGTTTCCTCTCCATTTTGTAAATATTGGCAAATAAATTTCTGACTCAAGATATAATAAATATTGGCAACCACATCATTTCATAAAATCATTGTCCAATCATGAAATTTAACTCTTAGAGTATCCTGGGTGCTGATTGGCTCAGTGACTATAGGTTAATAAGAGTATAGAAAAGGTTTATAGGAGAGTAGTTTTATTTTTTATAAAGCCTTAAAATATGTATAAATAATAAAATAAATATGACACCATTGCTTTACAGATTTTCACCTATCATAGGGGTCTCTGGAATGTAATTCCCATGATTATGTAAGGGATCATTGTATGCTTAAACTACTATTCCCCTCCCTTTTTATTTTTTATTCATTTATTTTTTAATTTGGAAATGTTTATTTAATTAATTAATTTAGAATATTTTAACATGGTTACAATATTTATGTTCTTTCCCTCTTCTCCCACCACCCCACTCCTGTAGCAGATGCACAATTCCACTGGGTTTTATATGTATCATTGATCAAGGCCTATTTCCTTATTATTGATATTTGTAATTTCCCTTCCCTTTTTAAAGACATAGTATAGGTAAGAGAAGCATTGTAAGGAGGAGGGCAGGGAAGATTTGGAAATCTGATGTGAGGACTGCAAGAGAACCAGTGGCAGTTGAGGAATAAAGACTTCTAGGAAGAAAAATCATTCTGAAGGGTGTCTGAGTATCCTTTGGGGTCTTCTGACCTGTGACCTGGACCTGTCAGGACCAGTTTTGGGGGGCTGAGGAATCTCCAAAGCCACCTGAGAAGATCCTGCTTTTTCCTTCAAGCTTCTAGCTGATCTCCCTCCAAACATACATCTCCTACTTCCCTCAACCTGAAGAAAAGACATCTCAGATCCCTAAAGGGGGGGTTAGGGGCTGTGGACTCTCAGAAGGAGAGCATAGCTCCCTTGACCTTCCCTGCCTTCCTGAACTTATTTCTTCATAATTCTTTTAGGAAAACAGATAAATAAGTTCATAGAAGGAGTTGTTTTAGTTGGGAAGGGACAGAGAAATCTGTTTGGGCAGATTAATTGCCCTTTCAGACCATGGACCATGTAGGATTACAACAGCGCTTCCTATTCCCTCTCCCTTCATTCAGTTTACCTGAAACCCAATAATAAACCCTTCAAAGCAGTCAGATATTTGTTTAAGCCTCTCAATACAACTTGAAAGGGTTACTTCAAGAAACTAGGGACAGGCCTTACAAAGAATACCTGAAGCCTTTCCCTCAGAGGCAGACCTCTGGCAGGGGCCTGCCTCCAGATCCTCTTTGAAGGAGAGGCACTGAAGTCATCCCTAATTGTAGCTGACTGGGGAGCTTGAAGTCAAATCCCCTTCAGCCACTTCTGGGGAAACTGAGTGGTAACTGACAACCCATTATCACAGGGGAAAGAAAGATAGCTGCTGTTCCCATTCTAGCTTAGGCTCTTTCCCTCCCACACTGCTCCTATTCCTAGAGCCCTCTTCAATACTTTACTGATATACCATCATTATCAGTGAAGTGAACCTTTTATTATAACTTCAAGAATTATCCATTTTTACAGCATCAAAGAATGAGGTAGACCTTTTGCCTAAGGTACCAAGGGTAATTATAATAGATGATAGAAAGCCGTGTAACTCAATTTTTTCATTTCTCTTTTCTGTACTTGAGAAAGAATATTGTATTGAGAAAGACAGAACAATAATGGTTAAGGTGGTATTAAAGCCAAAGATGAGAGAGGTAAAAGAGTACCAGCTATGATCTTTACATTTGCATCAATAGGTTTAGCCAAAACACATTAGAGCTATCTGGCAGAAACTATTACTAAATCTATGGCAATGATCTAAAAAAAACTATGGAAAACAGTTTAGGCCTAAAGAAGTGCCAGTATCCTGATTTTCAGAAAAGGGAAGTGGGTGGAATCTTCAAACTATTAGGCCAGAAAGCGTGACAAACAATACTTGGGGAAATGATGGATGTATTACTAATCGCAATGATTAGTTAGCATTTGGAAGGGAAAGTAATAGACAGTGCGGATGGACAAGAGCCAGCCTGATTTCATCAAGAATATTTTATGTTAATCCCATTTAAAAAACAGAGTTATTAGACTGGCATATGGGAAAATGCCACAGACATATTATGCCTGCATTTCAGCAGAGCATCTAACAAAGTTTCTCATGCTATCGTTGCAGACAAGATCTTCATCTTGGTATAGGCTAGTCATAGTAAAATTAGAGAGATTCCAAGTTGACAGGATGACCAGATCAAAAAAAAAAAAAGAGTCATTAAGTGATCAACATCAGCTTGGTGAGAAGTCTTGAGTGGAGTGTACACTTCTCCTTGTCTCATATTTAAATATGCAGAGGACCTAAGTCAGGTATGGAACGGTGATACTGAATAATAAAGTATGTGTCCAAAATTATCTTAATGGACCAAAATTATGGCTTTAATTCAACAAGATGAAATTCAATGGGAAAAAATTAAGTTTTACACCAGAGTTCAAAAATAAGTAAGTAGCTTCACAAGACAAAGCATGATGAGCACAGATCTGGGGATTTTAGAGTACCTCAGGACCAAACCAAGAAAATGGAGTTAGATGGTGAATAGCAAAGCTAAATAGTGGCATGCTATCCGAAATTAAAGGAAAATGAAGCCAATAACCCTACTGTATTTTGCACTGTTTAGACCATATCTGAACCATTATGTTTAATTCACAGATTAGGAAGAATATTGACAATCCACACATTGTAATATTTCCAAAGGGGAACAATGGGATGATGAGGGAAACTAGAAACCAAACCATTGGAAAATCAGCTGAAAGAGCTGAAGGCATTTAACCTGGGGAAGAGAAAACTTCAGTGTTACAGAGTCTCCATTTCGGGGTACTTGAAAAACTAACATGTGAAAGAGGGATTCTGATTGGCCCAAGAATACTAAGTGGAAGTTACAGGAAAGTAAATTTAGGCTCATGTAAGGGAAAAAGTAATTATAATTAGAGCTATTACAAGAAAGAATGGGCTGCTTCTGGGGTTAATAATTTTCTCCTCTTTAGAAGGTTTATTTTTTCCCCCTTAAAATCTTTATATTTTGTCTTAGTATCAACTCTAAGAGAGAAGAGCAGCAAGGTCTAGGCAATCAGGGTTAAATGATTTGCTCAGATTCACATAGCTAGGAAGTAGTTGAGGCCAGATTTGAATCCAGCCTCCTGACTCCAGACCAGGCTCTCTATCCAAGGTACTACTTAGCTTTCTCACTAGAAGGCTTTAAATGGAGGGTGGAGCCCTCTTATCAAAGATGCCATAGGCAAGATTGCTCTTCAAATATGGCTTGAAGTAGTTGACTTCTAAGGTGACTTCCAACTTTCAGGTCTGTGATTCTATCTGTATTCATCTTACTCACACACCAAGCCTAAAGTTTCTTTCTTTTTAGTCTAGCCCATAATGATTTCCCCTCCTTTTATAGCTTTTATTGCCTTTACTACGCATTTAGCATAGAATCATATATTTCTTGGATTACTGTTTAATCCTTTTTTCATCTTAACACTTCCTGCTTCCTTGGCTAAACTATAAGTGAATTCAATAATTGTGTAATGAGGAGAATTCTGGATGGGATGTCAGAAGACATTGGTCAAGGTATCAACTGTCTAAATTCCTGTGTGGCCTTAGCTGTGTACTCTACCACAAGTCACATTGGCCTTGTTTTTCCCTTCTGTAAAATGAATGATCTTTAGATAGCTGTATAATCTTTAAAGTAACTTAGATCTAGATTGTAATTCCTTGAGGGGAAGCATATTGTTTAGTATGACTTCATAACTTCACAGCATTAATCATAATTTTATACACATACAAGAATCACATTTAAGAATTAGAAGGGTTTTGAAATAATTTAGTACAGATAATTCTTTTAAAGATGAAGAATAGGTGTCCAAGAAATACTTGTTGAATAAATAAAGCAATTAATTTCATACAACTGGGTATTAATTTAGGACATACTGCAATGTAGCAAGGATCATATCAAAACTGATAGACCACTCCCTTTCAAGCCCTCATCTTCATCATTTTACCTTGCTATTCCATACTAAAGCAACACATACATGATTTCTAGCAGATCCAAAGTCTCAGGACTCTATAGAAGATTGGACGTGACCAGGATCCTGTAAAGGAACTTTGGAACTTTTTTCGGCTAGACTCTTTGATTTAAAAAAAAGAATTTACTCTTTGGCTCAGTTTTAAGTGTCTAACACATAGTCTCACAATTAAATAGTATAATACATAGATTTTATGGTATATAAAACTAATTAATAGGCAAGTTTGGGGCTTGATGACTTATTATCTTGACTCCATCATTCTTCTAAAGTGGATGCTGGTTTTCTTAATCCAAATTCTTTCTTTGTCAGTGAATATTTACATGATATGCTCTTTAAGAAGAAGTGATAACTTTCAGCTCTCTGTCATCAAAATCTAAAACTTAAGGAGCAAAAAGACCCAGTGAATAAATGAATAAAAAAGATTTCTTAAATACTAACTATATCAAGCTTCCTTGTAAGAATTAGAGATGTAAATAGAAAAGCAAGGCAGCCTCTTCTCTCAGGTCACATACTAATTAGGGGAAACAGTCTATATAGGGATGATTAGGTCACAGGTTGGAGGAGTCAATAGAGTCTACATTCTTGGTATGAGGATGACTACCACCAGAACTAAACTGTGATGATATTCATAGTCTATTGAAAAGAATAAGCTTCCATAATTTTCAAAATCATATTTAAACAGTTTTCTAGGTTTTTTACCTATTGCTCAAGCATGTTATATGTTTAAAAGGAACATAACAAAAGGAAATTTATATGATAGAGGTGGTAGGCAAGGAAGGGCAGGAGAATAAACTGTAAATGCAATCACAGGGCTAGTTACTTAACCTTTTTGGATTTATGTAGCTTCTTTTGTTCAAATAATATTGACCTTCCTCCCAAGGAAGCCATTGATTAGTGTACTGATGTTTGTCATTTTCTGTGAGAATTAAACATACTGGAAATGCTAAATAATTTAATGACAATAATCTGCCTTGTAGGAATTTGTTAGAGATTGAATTTACCTTTCTCCAAGGAGCTCAAAGAATTGTCCAGGATTTTACATAATTAACTTTCTCCCTTGTGAGACAAAGAATGAGATTTTTATCTGGATCTGTTATTTGCAGAGGTGGAAAATTATACATGGAGAGCGTTAAAGAGGTTGTGTAGGAGGTCAGTGGCAGAATGAGAAAATGAACTTTCTTCTGATCATTAGACCAGTCCTCCATGCCATTCTGTGACCCAGCCACAAACCACAGGCCTCCTTGAAAGCAGATAGTATTGAAAATATCAGTGTTTGGAGAAGGAAAGTAATGTCATAACCCTAAAGGAGAGGAGGAGGCAGGTACCTTGGGAAGCACACTGGTGTTTCCATTTCAATGAATGCTTCAATAACTCAGCATATTTAAGCAGTGGGAAACAGTAAATGATGCCCATGTTTGACCTTTAAGTGGGCCATGAGAATTCTGTTGTCTGCAGTGAGTACATGGAATAAAAAGAAGCAAGACAGGTTTTCAGTATAGTCATGTCATATAATTGTGCTCTGCACCAACCAGTCTGGGCTTTCCTCTTTGTGTTTTTATGCTCAGCTGGTGCATTCCCCATTCAGGAAGGTCAAACAGCAAGACATGTGTGATCTAAATCTCATTAGTATCACCTTAAGAATATTTGTTGTGTAAATGGCCATATTAGCAACATATCCAGAGACCACAGGATCAATAAAACACTAATAAGTAAATGACTGATGATGATCTAGGACTTAGGCTAAATTTTGCTGCACACCTGAGTCAATATTTCTGTTTTCTCCTGGTCCAACCTAAGTTATCTATCCCAATCAATATCCAATTTTCCTCTGTTGCTTCAAAATCTTTACCATGAGATGACTGGAGAAGTCCTCAGTTTTCTCCAACTCACCTAGCATACCAAGGCGCCATGGCTTACTCTTTGAAAAAAGGCAGCTTTACATTGTATTACTTCTTGCTTCAATAGTGTGTTGATTCTTCTGAATTGGAATTTTGTCGTGTTGTCTAAACTGAAATATGGAAGACAGCAGAGGAAACAAAACATAGTTATTTTACTAGGGGTTAGGCAAAGGCAGGATTCATCTTCTTATCTTTGGTGTTGGGTATTTTACAACAGGGAAAGGGGATTCAACAGGGAAAAGGAAAATACTACAATCCCATTCATTTTATTATCTTTGCAAATTCCAAGGAGAATTCTGGTGTTAGCAAACAAGATGTATGTGTAGAGCCCATTTGGATGGTTGCTTACTCAGCTCACAGTTCCTGGTATGATGCTGTGTTGAGAAAGAAAATTTCATGCTTCTCATAGACATTTGGTAACCTTCAATATGCATGGTAAGATCTATTCATTATCATTATCATTATCAAAGTAGTTCCTAAGGTGATAATTCTCAATATCTGTATGTAGCTTATCCACTTCGTGAATTTTCCATGGATAATATTTAATGTCAGCCTGAGTTTCTTTAGGGGAGCCACTTCTCTACTTCCTTTGCCTTACCCAATCAGATAGGAAATGACAAGTGATTGTGTTTCTTAAGTTAAACATATTAAGTCCAGTAAATGTATTGCAAAACCATTGTCATATATCCTGAAGACAAGTAAAAGTAAATTTGAAGTGAACTATTTTAGATACCAAATCATACTAGAGGGATTCCATTACTAAAGCTGACAGAAAATAGATGACTATCTTGAAAGGTACACTAACTTGTTAGATGTCAGTGCACTGTCCTCTACTCTGACTTGAGCTTACTTCATAGGGATGATTTCCACTTTCCTGAATTCTTCTATTCATCATTTTCTCCATCTGTCAAATGGAGATAAAGATAACTCCTACCTAAATCAGCAGGTGGATATAAAGTGTCAGATTGTATCTTCTATCTTTTCACTTTTTCTTAGACTGTCTCCCTTTTCTAGAGTTTGTCCCCTCTTTTTCCACCTCCCTAAATTTCAGAAATCTTTTAAGAACTAACTCAAATTTTACCTCCTTTGTAAAGCTTTCTTTGATCACGAATGCCCCAAATACTTTCTCCTGCCTCTCAATACTCAAAACAATAATCACTGGTAAAATCCCTTTGTCAACCAAGTATGCAGTATTCAATGGTATTTCTAGAGTTATCATCAACTATATAAATTTTATATTGCTACGTTAGCTTCTATCCTCCAGAGTTCCTCTAAAAATGAAGATCTCTTAGGTTAAATCTGAAGGGAATAGAAAGAATTAGAGTACATTAATTTTAAGGCTATTGCTTTAATCCATCTTGACTCTTAGAATATGGGCCAATGCTTATTTTTATGACTACCACTAATAGAAATATGTGTAGAGGTGTTATGATTAAGAAATTAACAAAATCTTTATACTTGGAACTCCTTGGCTGTAAAGTGCTATCTTTAAAACAAATCATTTGTATTTTATTAGAAAAGTCTAAGCATGTAAGCATATGAAATAGAAAAGTCAAATTAAGATTGAAATCATTTCCAACTCATGGTGAGATTTGTGCTGAATACAATACTTCAATGATTCAATAAGTGAAGAATATTATCAATCTGTGCTAGCTGGAAAAAAAAAAGATGCACCAAGCAGAAATCTATCAAAGTATAGATCATTGCATGGTTTCCATCATTATTGTCAAATAGTGACTCTAGGTCTACACTCATGTATTCTTTTTTCACCATGGAGTCTTGAAAGCAGGGATACCTTTTTAACTTCTTTGTGCTCTTCAGAGACTAGCACATTCTTAGCATATAGGAAATTTTCAGTTACCACAACTTATATTTCATTGAATAGATGAATCACAACAGTTATGCAAGTAAGCAGAAGCTGCTTGTAATGAGAGATTCATATTGTTCATGACAGAAAAGGTTAGTCTGAGGATTGCCCCTTTTCTGCCCTAACCACCACCGTACCCCAGGGCTATGCTACCTCATGAACAGATTATCAACTGAGACCACAAACTTCCTATACCACTTAATCCCAAGTCTCATTTATCCATGTCTTTTTAAATAAATTCTCCATTGAAGAACACATCCAATGCACCAGAGGCCATTCTCTGTTTCTTCGAATGTCTCAACTATATAACTGGTGTCATATAGTCATTACCATTCATTCTCACTATGTGATACTGTCTTTTCTGTTCATATGTGTCCTTGATAAAATATTTTACACAACTTTTTTGTGTGCAAGGCATTATTGTTAATACTGCAGACCATTTACATCCACCAAACAACTTTCCTTAATTATTTGTAACTGTGATTCTTCTAAGATCATAGTATCCTCACTATTGTGCTCAAAAGAATAATAAACTGGAGGGATTCCATGCAAATTGGAATAACCTCCAGGAATTGATGCAGAGAGAAAGGAGCAGAACCAGGAGAACATTGTACACAGAGACTGATACACTGTGGTACAATCAAATGCAATGGGCTTCTCCATTAGTGGCAATGCAGTGATCCTGAACAACTTGGAGGAATCTACGAGAAAAAACATCCACATTCAGAGGAAAAACTGTGGTACAATTGAACGTAGTGGACTTCTCTATTAGCAGCAATGCAACGAACCAGGACAGTTCTGAGAGACCTATGAGAAAGAACATCATCCACATTCAGAGGAAGAATTGTGATAATAGAAACACAGAAGAAAAACAACTTGATCACATGGGTTGATGGGGATATGATTGGAGATGCAGACTCTAAACAATCACCCTAGTGCAAATATCAATAATATGGAAATAGGTCTTGATCAATGACATGTTAAACCCAGTGGAATTAGGCATCAGCTATTGGAGAGAGGTGGGGGTAGGGGAAGGAAAGGACAAGAATCTTGTAACCATGGAAAAATATTCTAAATGAATTAATTAAATAAAAATTTTTAAAAATCATAGTATTCTTGCTGTCATATATTTGCATTCATATTTGCATATATTTGCAGTCGTATGGTCCTCTTGGTCCTCACTAGGAGAATATTGATGTAAAAGAGATGGGTTTTCCTGGAACAAACTGTTTGGGGTCATTAAATACATCGTACACATTAGTTGTTCATAGGATCCAGCCTAATTATCTCTTTCTTCTTAACTGTGGAGCTAACTCACTTCCCATCAGAAGAACCAATATCTACATATGTAAAATCATCTTATCTGTCTTATTTTATCTTATCAACTCTCTATAGTGATGACTGTCATCACTATAACTGACCATTCCTTTCTAGATTTTACTGATATTAATCTATTCTAGTTCTGCTCTAACTTGTGTGACTATTTTTTCTCCAATTGTGCCCTAGAACTCTCTAGAAACATGACATTTAGGGAAATGCCCTCCTTCCTTTCTGTAACAGATTGTATTCTGTCTGAGTCACATGGTTCCTTTCTCAGTGTCTGACTTTTTTCAGGTTAAACCTATGCTTCTTAATGGTGGGACCCAGAAATTCTCCACATGTTAAGAGGCACTGACGCTACCTTTAAAAAAATGAGCATCTCTCATGGGTAGGACAAGCTAACATAATAAAAATGACAATCCAACCCAAATTAATTTACTTATTTAAATAGTGCCATACCCATTGAACTACCAAAAAACTTTTTTATTGAATTAGAAAAGCACCATAACAAAGTTCATTTGGAAGAACAAAGGATCAAGGATATCCAGGGAAATCATGAAAGAAAATGTGAAGGAAGGAGGCCTTGCAGTCCCAGATCTCAAATTATACTATAAAGCAGTAGTCATCAAAACAATTTGGTACTGGCTAAGAGACAGAAAGGAGGATCAGTGGAATAGATGTGGGGTAAGTGACCTCAGAAATACAGTCTATGATAAGTCCAAAGATCCCATGGGACCAAAATCCACTATTTGATAAAAACTGCTGCGGAAATTGGAAGACAGTGTGGGAGAGATTAGGTTTGGATCAACACCTAACACCCTACACCAAGATAAACTCAGAATGGGTGAATGAACTGAACATAAAGAAGGAAACTATAAGCAAATTAGGTGAACACAGAATAGTATACATGTCAGATCTTTGGGAAAGGAAAGACTTTAAAACCAAGCAAGAGCTAGAAAAAATCACAACATATAAAATCAATAATTTTGACTATATCAAATTAAAAAGGTTTTGTACAAACAGAACAAATGCATCCAAAATTAGAAGGGAAGCAACAAATTGGGAAACAATCTTCATAACAAAAACCTCTGACAAAGGTCTAATTACTCAAATTTATAAAGAACTAAACCAATTGTACAAAAAAAATCAAGCCATTCTCCAATTGATAAATGGGCAAGGGACATAAATAGGCAATTTTCAGTTAAAGAAATCAAAACTATTAATAAGCACATGAAAAAGTATTCTAAATCATTATAATCAGAGAAATTCAAATCAAAACAACTCTGAGGTATCACCTCACACCTAGCAGATTGGCTAAAATGACAGCAAAGGGAAGTAATGAATGCTGGAGAGGATGTGGCAAAATCGGGACATTAATGCATTCCTGGTGGAGTTGTGAATTGATCCAACCATTCTTGAGGGCAATTTGGAACTATACCCAAAGGGTGCTAAAAGACTGTCTGTCCTTTGATCCAGCCATAGCACTGCTGGGTTTGTACCCCAAAGAGATAATAAGGAAAAAGACATGTACAAAAATATTCATAGCTGCGCTCTTTGTGGTGGCAAAAAATTGGAAAACGAGGGGATGCCCTTCAATTGGGGAATGGCTGAATAAGTTGTGGTATCTGTTGGTGATGGAATACTATTGTGCTCAAAGGAATAATAAACTGGAGGAATTTGATATGAACTGGAATGACCTCCAGGAATTGATTCAGAGTGAAAGGAGCAGAACCAGGAGAACATTGTACATAGAGACTGATACACTGTGGTACAATCAAACGTAATGGACTTCTCCATAGTGGCAATACAGTGATCCTGAACAACTCAGAGGAATCTCCGAGAAAAACCACTATCCACACTCAGAGGAAAAACTGTGGGAGTAGAAACACCGAAGAAAAACAACTGCTTGAATACATGGGGTGAGGGGATATGGCTAGGGATGTAGACTCTAAATGAACATTCTAATGCAAACACCATCAACATGGAAATAGGTTCTGATTAAGGACACAAGTAATATGCAATGAAATTGTATGTTGGCTGCAGGAAGGGTGGGTGGAGGGGAGTGAGGGAAATAATGTGATTATTGTAACCAAGGAATAATGTTCTAAATTGAATAAATAAATGATTTTTTTAAATGAGCATCTAATTAATTTTTTAGCATTATTTAGTAATCTCTACCTCTAGGTTCCCTCTTTCTCCAATTGCACAATGAAAAAAAAAAACCCTCATAAGAAATGTTCATAGTCTAGGAAAACAAATTACATATTGGGTATGTTAAAAATTTTGTATCTCATTCTGTATTTTAATATACACCTCTGTCAGGAGTTGGGTGATATATTTTATCTTTGGTCCCTTGAATTTAAGGCAATATATTGTTGCATTGAGCAGAGTTCTAAAGTCCTTTTAAGTTGCTTTTCTCTATAATATTGTGGTCTTTATATACATTTTTCTCCTCATTCTACTCTATTTACTCTACAATATTTTGTAAAGGTCTTCAGAGGTTCCTCTGAGATTGTCTATTTCATCATTTATGGTGCAATATTATTCCATTCATTTACTATAATTTGTTTAGCCATTTCTCAATGGATAGTTTCTGGGTTTTTTTTGTTGTTGTTCTATAAAAAAAGAGCTGCAATAAGTATTTTTGCTTACATTAATTATTTTTCTACTTCTTTTGGGGAGAGGCCTAGTAATGATATAGCTTTGTCAAAAAATATGGACAATTTAGCAACTTTAGGTGCATAGTTCCAAATTATTTTCCAGTATGGCTGCCTCTACTTGGGTCATATAGATGAGAAAATATGAACAGCGACACACCTCTATCTCCCTGGGGTTTTGTAAATGCATAGGCTTTGATCCTAACCCTTGGACCTTTATTGCTGATGCTCAGTTATACTGTCTGTAATCAGCTCTCTAAATAAAGATCATCTCTGCTGTTGACCTACTTTTTTAAAGGCTCAGAACAAAGGAGCAGATTTACTCCATCATAGCCCATGCCAATTAATTCATCACTAGGCAATCAATGAAACTTAAGGAGATTAAGAGGTGTCCATTGGTATACCTCACTAGATGCCCTTTTTTATTGTTGTCATGGTTCAGTTGTTTCTGCCCTGAAGGACTCTTTATGACTTTATTCGGGGTTTAGTCCTATCAAAGAGGTAATCAATCAAAGCCATATGTCCTATATGCTTACCAGGAAGGTTTTTGATCATCCCCCTACATCAACATTATTTATACTTTTACTTATGGCACAAATGAGCATATGTTCCACCTCAATGACATCATTCTTTCCAATAATTCAAATGATGAATCATAAAGCTGTGCTGTCTTGGTAAATTGAAGTAAGAATGGAATTAGGTTGCCCCCAGAGTCTTCTCTCCAGGTAGAGTTGGCTATAGATTCAATGTGTCTGAGTACAACTATTTGGAGGCATCCACAGTCCCTTTGCTAACAATGAGGAAATCAATGAGTAAACAGCCATGTCCTCAAACAAAGACTTATATTCTATATGCTTTTAAAAAATACTTTTTAAAGGTTCATTTAACTGAGTCAGTCATGGTCATAATTAACAGGGAGATGTTTGGGGAAAAGAGCCACTTCACAAATGGAAAATGCTACCTATCATAATTAACATCTAAATCTTTGACCCATAATAATTTTCTTTTCAGAGTATTTGGCAAGAACTTACGAGGCTCATTTGAGTTTGTTTTTTCTTCCCTTTCTTGGCCAAAAGGCAGAACTAGGATGAGAAAGGGTAAAAAAATCAACAAAACTGAGACAACTTTGAATCTTCAAGAGTTGTCTCTCCATCTCTGTTCCAAATTAGCTTCAAGAACACTAATAATTCCATAGATTGACAGATTAGGTCTTGTGATACTAATGTTCACTATGTGTCCTGATAAGCACCTGCTCCTGTAGCTGGCCATATGTATCTGAATTACACTCTCATAGTGACTGTTCCCTTTTACTACTGACTTCAGGTGGCTCCCTTTGTGTAAAGGATGATTTGCAATTGGAACTTTAATTTAAACATCATTGGCTAATGTAAGAGTAAAAGTGAATAATAAATATTGGAGAGGATGTGGAAAATTGGGAAACTTAATGCACTGTTGGGAATTGTGGACTGACTCACCCATTCTGAAGATTAATTTGGAACTGTGCCCACAGAGCTATAAGATTGTCTAGATCCTTTTATTGAGCAAAACCACCACAAGGTCTGGGTACCCCAAAGAGATTTTAAAAGGGGGAGGACCTAATTGTACAAAAATATTTATAGCAACTCTTTTTGTGCAGCAAAGAATTGGAAATTGAGATGTCTATCATCTGGAGTGTGGCTGAACAAGTTGTGGTACGTGATTGTAATTGAGTATTATTGTTCTAAGCAAATGAAGAACAGAAAGATTTCAGAAAAATCTGGAAAGACTTACATGAACTGTTGCAGAGTGAAGTGAGCAGAACAAGGAGAACATTATACAAAGAAACAGCAATATTGAACAATGAACAATTGTGAATAGCAGCTATTCTCAGCAATACAATGATCTAAAACAACCCCAAAGGATTTGTGACGAAAAATGCTATCCACGTTCAGAGAAAGAATTGGTGAAGCTTGACTGCAGATCAAAACAGACCACTTTTTACCGTATTTTCTTCGTGGTATGTGACTATGTGACTATGTGTTTGTGTGTGTCTATCTTCACATGATTATATGGAAATATGTTTTCTATGACAGCACATCTATAATTAATAGCAAATTACTTATTGTTTCAGGGAGTAGAGAGGAGGGGGAAAGAAAGAGGAAGCAAATGTAGAGCTCTAAATATTAGAAAACAAAAACCCAAAATTGTTTTTACATGTGAGAAAAATAAAACATTACTGAAAGGAAAAAAAGATTTCAACATTATCATCTTCATGATTATTATAAGAGCTAATATTTATGTAGTGCTTTGTGGTTTGCAAAATACATATATTATCTTGTTATCCCTGTTATATCCATAAGAAAACTGAGGAGGGTTAAATTAATTGTTAGTAAATGATCTGAGGCAGGATTTAAATTAAGGTCTTCTCAACAGATTTGCCACACTATAGCCATCTATCATTAGAAAGAGAAAAACATCAGCCTGAAAGAGAGAACAATGTCAGGAAATGTGTCCTATAATGTCTTCCCTTCCAGATTCTTTTGCAATATTCCTAAAGGAAATGTAGCACAGAACACTAAAATTTGGGACCAGATGACATGGTTCCAGTTCTGGACCAGATCAGTTAAAAGCTGGGTGGCCTTAGGTCACAACATTGCTCTAGACCTCAGTTTTCTCATATGTAAAATGGAAAAAATATTATTTATACTATTTTAAAGATTATTTGTGATGATCAAATAAGGTAATATGTATAAATTTTTGTTCAATCATTTTTAAGTTATGTCTAATTCTTCTCAATACTATTAAAGGTTTTCTTGGTAAAGATACCAGATTCCTTTGCCGTCTGCTTCTCTAATTTTATAGATAAGGAAACCAAGGCAAAGTTAAATGACTAGTCCAGGGTCACATAGTGAGTAAGTTCTGAGACCAGCTTTGAACTCAGGAAGATGAGTCTTTTTGACATCAGGATCCACACTCTATCCACTGTACTACCCTCCATCAAGCAATTAAATCTTTATTAAGTACTTACTAGGTGCCAGGCACTGTGCTAGGCTCTGGGGATCTGGAGACTGAGAAAATGAAATGAAACAATCCTTTCTCTTAAGGAGCTTGCATTCAATCATAGTGTGCTTTGTAAACATAAAAGGCTAAACAAACAGAAGTAACTAGGTGAAGTATTATTCAGCAAATAAAAGAAGCAATATCAAATCCTTCTGAAAAATACAAGGTCAGAGACCTAAGATTATTTCTCAGCCTAAGAGAAGAACACCTCTTCCACCCCAACACTGCTAAGTCTCCCTCTTTCTCTTCTCTATCTTTTCCCAACAAAATGGTCCCTGGAATTAAATCTTCAAAGGAAGCCTGTAGGATACCAATGACTGAGTACAGAGGAGAAAAACCCCAGAAGAACGGGGCCCAGGTGCAGGAATAAACTAATGTTCATTTCAATGTGCTTCCTTTTTAATCAAAAAAGTTATAATCACTTTTAAAAGAAGTTCTTCCCATTTAGATAGCACAGTATGGGAGTGCAGCCTCTCTGGTCCAAAGCACACAATTCAGACATGTTAACGATCAACCCCCATAGTTTAACAATTCTATTCCATTCTCTCTCTCTCTCTCTCTCTCTCTCTCTCTCTCTCTCTCTCTCTCTCTCTCTCTCTCTCTCTCTCTCGGATCCATATTGGTGCTCAGTTCATTTGCCAAGGCAATTGGTTTATGATCAATTTTGCATATTACCAGTTTATTGGCATTAAATGGAAATTATTTGGGAAGAGGGGGAGGCACAACAGTTTCATTGCAAAAAAAAACAACATGCAAAGGAGTTCTGTTCAAAAGTTGGGCAGGTTGAGATTGTGAACAAATAGCATTTTCCCTCTCAAAATTGCTATACTTATATGTACAAAGTTTCTATATAATGTGATGAAATAATTATTGTAATTAGCATCTTAATTTGAATTTAGATGCAATTTCTTTTTTTTCTTTTTGGAAATCTAAATTAATTCCCTGGGAAACTGATGAGAATTTTTCAAACTAGAAATAAATGCCTGTAATAAATCAAGAGATAAGGGAACAGGCAGAGATTATTCTGCAATTAAAGTTTACTAAATTAATTCCACTTAAAATCTTTAGAGTTTAATGTGGAAAAGCTGATAGTGAGTCTTTCCTGAACTAAAAAAACACACATTTACAACACACCAGCATTTTTAAAGGTAAGGAGTGGAAAAGAGCCACATAATCAATATTTCCCTAAACACTAATCATAAAATAAGTGGTAATATTCTTCTCACAGTTTGATATTAAAAAAATCTGTAAAAAGCACCAAACTTGAGCAAATTAAATGGAAACTTGGACAGGTGATTGGAAGTTGAATGTGAATATTTGTTTTACCCAAATGAATGTAAATTTCATTAGTTGATAATTAAAAGGAAATTATACAGACATTACAATTACTGCCAATGGCATAAATTATGAAGCTGTATGGCAAAACAATTTAGGAATCCACATTGCTGTTACTATTGTCAATTTGGTTACCCTGGAAACCAAGGATAAATAATATACTCAGTGACTATGTAAATGAGGCCTTGATGTGTTGCTAGGCTGTTAAAGCTAATGTCATTGTATAAAACAATAATGTTAAACATTATTAGTTTTTTAATTATGTCAGTTAATTAGAATTGTTCCTGTTAATTGCCTATGATTCATCTCCAGATGAAAAATGTTCAAGTAAGAGCTCTGGGTTTTTCTCCCAACACACCATCTAAAATAAAGGTCTGGGTTTTGCGCGACCGAATTTTACAAATACCATCAGCCTGAGCAACAACAGTAATTATTGTCAAATCCATCAGTGATAAAGCACTTTAATGAAAACGTATTATTAAGGAAGGTATTCAAGAAGCAGGAGGCCACATTCTGCTACAGTAAGCAATTGAGACTGACCTTTCCTGCCCTAGTTTGGGATTTTATTTCAAATAAATGTATCAACCCCAGAGCAAAAGCTGTAAAAATGAACGGCAAAGCACCTGACATATTTGCATAGCATCCAAATACCGGAACTCTGAACCACCCAGGACGAGCACACGAGCACACTCCACTCTTTCCCTTACCCTGCAGGCCATGAATATTTAGACTTTATCAACTTCATTAGGATTAGCTGACACTAGAGTGTCGGAAACGTTTCAAGTGACTTTAAGGGCATTGAAACTTACACCATGTGGGAACTTGATGTAGCCGGCGTAGTCAGAGAAGAGAAATGGCTCCGTGATCGTCATTACTGGAAAAGATAATATAATACCAAGAACCCCCAAATAGATTCATTTCAATCAGCTTCATTGTTCATCTGAAAAATGTGGGGACTATTGACACCGAGGAAGAATGCTTTGAAAAGGCTTTTTGCTGTCGACTTGCTTTATTATGATTAATAAGAAGGAAATCTTGTGTGATTTGAGTACACATTTTAATGAGCGGGTCTTGTTTTCTAAATGGTAAGATTTTTTGGAGGGTAAAGGAAATGGAGTCTCTTGGCAAACTGAATGGAGGGGCAATTCTTAAGACCACAATACCCTGGGGCAGCCAGATAGCTCAGTGATTGGAGAACCAGGCATGGAGATGGGAGCTCCTAGGTTCAAATCTGGCCTTAGACACTTCCTAGCAGTGAGACCCTGGGCAAGTTATTTAACTCTTACTGCTCTTCTGCCTTGTATTTGATACTCAGTTTAAAACAAAAATTTTTAAAAACCCATAATAGACTAACATAGTTTATGGGACTTGGAAATGGAAGGGACCTTAGACAACAGATAATTAAGCAGATGATTCAACAGATTAACTATAATCAATTCATCAGTTTAAAGATGAGGAAACCAAAGCCCATTAACGTGAAGTGACTTGTCCAAAGTCCATGCAGCTTGTAAAGCAGCAGAGCTGGGATTTGAATCCAAATCTCCGACTTCCAATGTAGTGCTCTTCTATTAAACCATAATTAACATTGGGAATCAATATCCTCTCTTCTATCTTTAAATGTAAAAAAGAAGGAAAGAAAAAGTTCCTGACCTCAAGATACTTACCTTCCACTGTGAAAAGCAACATTTATACTGACAACTCCATATAAATTATATACAAAATAAAAGTAAACTAAATTTGGAGGGAAAACACTAATAACAAGGGTCCTTAGGATAGAATTCTTTTAGAAGATGATGTTTGATCTTAATCTTGAAAGAAGCTGGGAATTCTAAGAGGTAGAGGTGAGGAGAGAATAAAATCTATATATGAGGAGGGTCTTTGCAAAATCAATCATTTTTCCCCCTGTAAAGAGAAACCTGATCTCTTTAACTCAAGTTTCTCCCCACCTTCAATCTACCCTTATTTTGTTAACAAAAAAAAAAAAAAAGAAAGAAAACTATCTCCCCTCTTTCCACCCTACAACCAGAAACTTAACTCATTTAATTTCAGAACTGTGGTGAGTGCTTCTCATGGTCTAGTGTTTCAAAGTCAATTCCAGTAATGAGTCATTTTACTACTTGGCCATATTCTCCCTAGTTGCCTTGGTGCTTTTCTCTGAAACAATGTAATGAAATCAATATTATCATTACTACTCTAAAGGAGGTGTCAATCCACTTTCTGATCATTATGCAGATCTTTGATTTTTGCCTTTTTAGTACAGAATGGAAAATTTTTCCATCAACAAATATTATAATCCATTTATGAAATAGTAGTCAAGTAGTTAAGTAGTTAGGGGTATATGGGGTGCTCAGGGAGGGGTAGTATCTCTGGTATGGAGGGCTTGTCGTGCCCTCCTAGGGCAGCTCTCCAGCCTCTGACCCTCACCTGACACCCAGCTCTCACTTGTGGCTCCCAGTATCTGCTAGCATGTGGCAGCGGCCACACCCTGGGCAACAGCTTCGACAGGCTGGCTAAACCTTGTGAGAGTAGCCATCGGGTCATCAACCCCTGGTGAACCAGGGCTTTGCTCACCCAGCATGTGAAGACTGCTTTGGCCGAACAGATGGAAGAAACCAATAAGAAGGTTTAATGGCTGAGATGGTGATGCAGAAAAGCACTGTGGAGTGCTTAGGGCATGTTGGAGCACAAAGGACAACACGGTCATCCAATGCAGCAGAGGAAGTCTCCAGGTGTAACCATTTTTCGTGCCACTGGACCCAGGCTTCCAACACTGAGAGAGTGGGACTGTCTCTGTGCATCGACTTTTCCACTTAAATCTCCTTCACACACAAGTGTCTTTGTGCACACTCATCTATCATAGATGAAAACACACAAAGACAATCGTCATCCTCGGTTACCGAGAGACTACTACTAGTTAAGTCCTAGGGAAGCACTTAGAGTTTAAATGGCTTTCCTAAGAGTCATGCAGACAATAAGTGTTTGAGGCAGGATTTTAAACTAATTTCTTCTTAGCTCCAATGCAGACTACCTACTACTACTCCATTCTGAATGGTTAAGAGAGAGAGACTAGGGTCAGGCTTTTCCCCTCGCCTAGAGACACTAACTTAAGTATTGTTAGCTGCTTTTTTTGTTAGAGAAATATTGTAACATAATTTGATGGAGGAAAAAAAATAAAACTTCAAAAAAATATGACTTTAAATGTTAATGGGATAAATTTATCTATGTAATGGAAGAGAGTAGCATGATGAATTAAAAAGCAAAATTCAATGATTTTCTATACACAAAAAACATGTTTCAAACATAATGGTTAATATAGTTAAGTGCATGTTAACAATATAATTTATGACAATCCAGCTGAATCCAAAGAAGTAGGAATTACAACAATCATGGTTTCATACAAAGCGACAATCAATAGACATGGTCAAGAGAGACAAAAATATAAAGTACATTATTCTTTTTTTTCGAAAAATTTATTTAATTAGTTAATTTAGAATATTTTTCTATGGTTACAAGGTTAATGTTCTTTCCCTCCCATCCCCCAATCCCCTCCCATAACTGACATGGAATTCCACTGGATTTTACATGTGTTGTTGATCAAGACCTATTTTCATATTATTGATATTTGCACTAGGGTGATCATTTAGAGTATACATCCCCAATCATATCCCTATCAAACCATGTGATCAAGCAGTTGTTTTTCTTCTGTGTTTCTACTCCCATAGCTCTTCCTCTGAATGTGGATAGTGTTTTTTTCTCACAAGTCCCTTTGAATTGTTCTGGATCGTTGCATTGCTACTAGTAGATAAGTCTATTACATTTGATTGTACCACAGTATATCAATCTCTGCGTATAATGTTCTCCTGGTTCTCCTCCTTTCACACTGCATCAATTCCTAGAGGTCATTCAAATTCACATGGAATTCCTCCAGTTTATCAATCCTTTCAGCACAATAGTATTCCATCACCAACAGATACCATAATTTGTTCAGCCATTCCCCAATTGAAGGGCATCCCCTCATTTTCCAATTTTTTGCCACCACAAAGAGTGTAGCTATGAATATTCTTGTACAAGTCTTTTTACTTATTATTGCTTTGGTGTACAAACCCAGCAGTGCTATGGCTAGATCAAAGGGCAGATAGTCTTTTAGGACCCTTTGGGTATAGTTCCAAATTGCCTTCCAAAATGGTTGAATCAATTCACAACTCCATCAGCAGTGCATTAATGTCCCAGTTTTGCCACATCCCCTCCACCACACATCATAAAGTACATTGTTCTTAGAGGCACTATTGATAAGGAAGTAATATAAATGTTAAATATATATTCACTGAATTACATAGAATCTAAGACATAAAAGAAGACCCTGCCAAATTATAAAGCATTCTAAAGAGTTATGAAATAATAAGAAAATCCTAGGTGATTGCAATGTATTTCTTTTATACTCAGATATAGCTAATAGAAAAATAATGAAATTAAGAGTATAAGTAGAATTATACAAAATTATATTGATAGATATTAGGAAATTAATGAATAGAATCTGAAGGTATATACTTATTTTTTGACATCATTTGATATCAATATAAAAAGTGGTCTTACTTTAGAGCATAAGGACTTAATACATAAATATAGAAAGGCAGGAATATTAAATAGATTTTTCAGAAATAATGAACAAAATTATAATAAAATTACAGTTAATATAGGAAATATGAACAAAAAGCCCCCATATATGTGATATTATCCTAAATAATGAATAGGTCAAAAAAGAATCATAAAGCAATAAGTAATTATATTAAATAAAATAATAAGATGTCAACAGAGGAAAATTATGGAATTTAACAATGTAATCACTAGAAAAACTTCATATATGAACATTTATATTAGCAAAAAAACAATATATTGAGCACCCGACTAAAAAAATTTGAATCACCAAATTCATTAGCTAAAAATAAGCACAAACATGAAAAACAAAGGAAAGATAATCCTGAAAGCAAAAAGATTGCTGAATTGAAAGGAATAGGACAGAATTCCTGATTTCATTGGTAAAGAGAACTCTCTAGTATGAAAACTCTTTCAGTGTTTCTTCCTCTTTTAGTTTTAGAGAGTTGCCTAAAGCACTGAGAGATTAAGGGATTTGCCTAGTTGTAAACAGAATATTTCAAAGTTTATTCAAAGACCCAGGTTTTCTGAGTTACTCTGTGAACTATGAATGGCAGGAATACTATAAAAATTTGTTTTTATGAAACCAATTAAAAAATCAATTTTTAAAAAATAATGGCAAACCAAGATAAAAATGAACAGAAAGAATTCACAGTGGATAAAGAAGAAATTTTAAAATGTATATATACACCTATATGTCATATACATGTATAATATATAAACTACTATGCCCCATTAAATATTATCAAGACTGAACTAAAAAAAAGAGAAATGGATGAAATTTTACAAAAATGTAAAATGCGAAAATTAACAAAATAGGAAATAAAAGGATCTGTGTAAAAAAATCCAATTTCATAAAAATAAATCAAACAAACTACAAACGAACTGCAATGAATATAGACATAAAGATATCTCTTGAGGCAGCTGGGTAGCTCAGTGGATTGGGAGCCACATAGAGACCTGAGGTCCTAGGTTTGAATCTGGTCTTAGACACTTCCCACCTATGTGACCCTGAGCAAATTACTTAACATACATTGCCTATCCCTTACTGCTCTTCTGCCTTGGAAACAATACACAGTATTTATTCTAAGATGTAAGGTTAAGGGTTTAAGAAGAAGAAAAAAGAGATATCTCCTCTTACAGTTGTATTTATAACTGAATTTTGCAAAATATTTAAAGAATAAAATCCCAATCCTATACAAACTTAAATAATAAAGAAAGAAGACACTTTATAAAACAAGTAGTCCCTTCTATGAATCAATTATGGTCCCAAGTCCCACAGCAGGGAAAATAAAGCAGAGAAAGAAAATTATCACTATTACTAATGAATATTGATATAAAATATCAAATTGATTAAATAAAAGACTGAATATTCTATCAAGGTAAATACAATAAACTTGGTTCCTTTTTCTGTACTTTGTTTTATTAATACAGCTAAGATCATTTTAGCATTGTAAACTGTCATATTACACTATTGATTCATATTTTATATTTTTATGTATAGTTTATATTTTGCACCTGAACTACTATCTAACTATGCCTCCCCATCCTATATTCTGTAAAGTTGTGTTTTTAAAATTCAAATGTAAGATTTTACATTTATTTCTCTTAAAATTTGATCTGTTTAATTCTATGTAACATTTTAGCCTATAAAAATATGTGCAAGCCAGTCTTTCTTAAAATGGAATATATAAATACAAAATTATAAATTTAGCAAACAGAAGAATGAGGTCTACTCCAAATTAGCCTAAATAATTCTCTTTTAATGATGAAAAACATTATCAGAGAATCAAGAAGTTTCAGAGATGGTCATCAAGTTGTAATCCCTTTTGATAGAACCTTTAATCATTTTACTTCTGACTTTGGTTTGAACTCTTCCACTGAAGACTATGCAACCTTCTGAGGTTATCCACTCCATTCTTGTGAAGTTCTAATTGTTAAGAATTTTTTGTTATGCTATTAGGTACTAATCTCTGTGCTCCATTCTGGACTCTGGAGTTCCTAGTTCTATTTCAAAGTAGGTAATCTTAACCCTGTTTTGTGTCATAGACCCCGTTCTAAAGAAGCCTATGAACTCTTTCTTAAAATAATGTTTTTAAGTGCATAAAATAAAATAGGAAATCAACAGAATAAAAGGAAACCAAGTTAATGAAAAGAAAGCTGTAATTTTTTTCCCATAGAAGTTCACAGACTCCTTAAAATCTTTACATGTACTTCTTAGAGATTATGCCATTGGAGATTCTTAACCAGAGAAAAACATGTGTAATCCTTCTACAATATAATGACCTATTTCTAACACTTGGTGTTATCTATCATAGCCTCCCTCCCTCCCTCCCTCTCTATCCCAAGTCTTTTCTTCCAGTTAAATTTGCCATGTTTTAAAAATTAATAATATGGCATGGTTTTAAGAATGATCTTTATTCTAATCCTCTAATTTTTGTTGTTGTTGTTCTTCAGGCATTTCAGTTATGTTCAATCCTTTATGGCCTAATTTGAGGTTTTATTGGTGAAGATACTGGAGTGGTTTGCTATTTCCTTCTCCGGCTCTTTTTACAGATGAGAAAAATGAGGCAAACTGAGGTTTAAGTGACTTGTCCAGGGTCACACAGATAGTATCTGAGGTCAGTTTTGAACTCACAGAGATGAGTCTTCTTGACTCCAGGCACCCATACTCTATTGCACCATCTAGCTGAGAATTTAATAATTGACTCTTCAGAGCTCATTTGAGCAGCCTCTACTACATTCCTACTCTTCAATAATATTTTACAAATGAGTTTGTATCCTATATTGAGCTTGGCTTTGCCTACTGTATCATTCTACTTCATAAGGAGATAGATCAAGTGTTTGATGACTGAGGAAGTTCCTAGGAAACTCTTTTCTTCTAGTTATACTTCTAGAAATTGTGCTCATGAGAATAAATTTATTTACTTTCATCCACTCATTTTTCAGTCTATAATTTGTATAAATAGGTTGGGTTGGAGCTTTTGTAATTGTATGCAGTGGATTCTTCTCATCTTTATTCCTTTTAATTTAATTTTGAATCTGCATCCATCTATAGACTAATTGAACATAGATTCAGAAATGACCTCCATTAATAACCAGTCATTACCTGTCTATTTTGATATTGTCAATTTAATATAATTTGGGGTTTATTGGTCAGCCTATTGTCTTTTCTTATTTTCTTATGGGAAAAAATTATTTATGATAAACAGAAAGGAGGCTTCTAAAGAGTCTAGTAGCTTTTGTACTCACTTTTTTCCACTCCAAACCATTTCACTCAATATATTGTTTTCTGTGTTCTTCTATGACCATCTTCACTTTGAAGTCAAAGAACATTATGGTGGAAAGAACACTGTGTTTAAAGTCAGATGGCCTGGATTCAAATCTTGCCTCTGTCACCATCCATGTAATCTACCTATCTGGATTCAGTTTTCTCATTTGCAAAGTAAGATTATTGTTGTTCAGTTGTTTTCAGTCATATCTAACTTTTCAAGACCCCCTTTGGAATTTCTTGGTAGAGATATTGAAGAGGTTTGCCATTTCCTTCTCCAATTCATTTTACAGATGAGTAACTAAGATGCACAGAGTTAAGTGACTTGCCCAGAGTCATACAGCTAATAAGTATCTGAAGTGGTCAAATTTGAATTTGGAAAGATGACTCCAGGTCCAGCATTCTATCCACTGTACCACTTAACTACCCTACAAAAGAGGGTGGACTTACTTAATGGCCTCCAAGGTCCTTTCTACCTCTAAATGCATGCTCCCTTTGTTTAGTTTTTTAGAAGGATGCTTTTTTGAGTTCTTCTAAAATTTCTTTCCTTTTCCATTTTCTACAACAAATATTCAAGCATAAATTCTTATTTCTTTTTGAGTCTTTCATGTCACTAAATCCCCTGGCTTCTGGTTCTTTATTTGTAAAATGAGAGGTTGGACTAGATGCTTTTGAAGTCCCTTCAGTTCTAGATTCATAACCCTTTCATCTTCAGGCTTCAAAGTGTTTTCTCTCTATGAGCCCTGCAGAGTTGATCAAGCATTCTTAGAAAAGGTGTTGCTTGTAGGCACAAGATGATACCACCTGAGCCAACTCCTTTATTTACATCACTGAGGAGATCCTATGCACCCGCTTTCCATTTAGCCAAAACCTTGCCTAACCTTCAGACTCATCTTCCTCTTCACAGGATTATTGTGGGGGAAGGCCTTGCAAAAGCTAAAATATATATGAATATATTTTGTTGTATGTGAATTTTTGCTATCATTATATAAATATGAACACAAATTATTACCATTGTCATATTTTAGTGCCCAGACTAAGTTCATGAAGCTCCTAGAAAATGTCTAGATTCTTAGTTCTTAACCCATGATGCCTTGCCTAGAAACAATGCAGGAGATGCATCTGGTTACTTCCTACCTGATCTCTCATGGAAAGTCCTTTTTTTAAAAATCCAGAGCACCTTTACTTGAATGAGAATTGAGATAAGGTGTTGATTGATTCACATCTCCAGAGCTCTAGAAATTCTTTCATATATCCTTTTCCTCATCTGGAATATGAACTGATAGTGTGTTTGAATAGATTTTTTTAAAAAAGGAAGGAAGGAAGGAAGGAAAGAAAGAAAGAAAGAAAGAAAGAAAGAAAGAAAGAAAGAAAGAAAGAAAGAAAGAAAGAAAGAAAGAAAGAAAGAAAGAAAGAAAGAAAGAAAGAAAGAAAGAAAGAAAGAAAGAAAGAAAGAAAGAAAGAAAGAAAGAAAGAAAGAAAGAGAGGGACAGAGGAAGGGAGAGAGGGAGGGAGAAAGGAAGGAAGGAAGGAAGGGAGGGAGGGAGGGAGGGAGGAAGGAAGCAAGGGAGGGAGGGAGGGAGGGAGGGAGGAAGGAAGCGAGGGAGGGAGGGAGGAAGGAAGCGAGGGAGGGAGGAAGGAAGGAAGGAAGGAAGGAAGGAAGGAAGGAAGGAAGGAAGGAAGGAAGGAAGGAAGGAAGGAAGGAAGGAAGGAAGGAAGGAAGGAAGGAAGGAAGGAAGGAAGGAAGGAATTGTATTTAAAAGACAATGTGCACATTTTCCACCTTTCCAGATAATTTTCCAGTTTGCTCCATATGCTTCTGTACTTAAGCTGCCAAATAAGCTCTCTGTCCTTCCAAAGATGGTCTCATTCCTTGAAGTTTCATTTTTATAATTTGGCTGATTGGAAGAACTTGGCTGAGGGAAGCATCATCAGAGCTGATTTCTCTTGTTTCTGATTCAAAAGGCTTCAGTATGCTACACAAATGATCCATTAGCATCCATTGTTTAGAGTTCAAGAAAACACCTTCTGCTGCATTGTGCACTAATGTGTATGGCTTTTTTCTCCCCCTTTCCTTCTTCTTTGGAGAAAATAAGCCTCCTACCATATAGAACAGCAGCAGCTTTTTCAACATGTGAACACCTCGCATATGACTAGCTAAAGGGGAAAAAACTGTAAAGCCTGAGAAATTAACATTCTATCCAACTCTAAATTGATGATCCTATAATCTTGGGGTAGATTGACAAAAACAATTATATAGATATCAGAGAATATTGAAATTTTTGAGAATTTTCTCAATTCTCCTTACTCGGGAGAGACCTAGATTTCATTTCCACCTCTGATATTTACAGTATGTGTTTTCATGAGCAAATCACTTAATTTAGTTGATAGTCAATATCCTCATCTATAAAATAGAATTTATAGGAATGGGATTATAGGATCACTTTGCCTTCCCTTCACAATAGGGAACTGAAATACTTCCAGACAACAAATTAAGTATCTAACCCAGTTTCCTATAGTGGATATCACCATCTATCCACATTATTTCTTCAGAATTAAATAATACAAGTAATACTTACCTCACAATAGTATTATAAGGATAAAATAAAACGAAATAATGAATGGAAAGTGCTTTGTAAACCTTAAAATGCTATATTGATGTCAGCCATTGTTATTATTACTTTTTTGAAAGACTTAATGAGAAAGATTAAGCAATTATTTGTTAAGAGCCTTGCTAGGTGATATGGGGAATGAAAGGGATTAAAACCCAGGGTGTAGACCTAGTTCTGCTGGGGACTTCATGAATGACCTTGAGAAAGTCATTTCATTTTGCTGGTCTTAGGTTTCATCAATTATAAAATGAGAAAGAAGGAAGGAAACAATACTTTATTATGCTCTTACTACGTGCCAGGTGCTATGCTAAGTGCTTTACAAATATTGTCCCATGTGATCCACAGAACAACTTTGGAAGATGGATACTATTATTATTATTATCCTGATTTTACAGTTGAGAAAACTGTTGCAGACAGAAAGTAAGTGATTTGCCTAGAGTCAAAGAAATAGTATGTGCACACTGATTTGTATTTGAGTCTTCCTAACTCTAGGCCCAATACTCTATTCTCTGGGTTGCCTACCTGTCTGTGGGAGGGCTGGATTAGATGACTTTTAAGCTCCTTTATTGCTGTTGTCTCATTTAAGAATAATCAATAACATCTGGGAAGACTTACCATGAATTGATAGAGAAAGAAGTGAACAGAATCCAGATAACTTAAACATAACAACAGTGCAAAGACAAAAAACTCTGAAAGATTTACGAATATAGATTCAATGATCCACCATGACTCTATAGGATTATGGATGAAGTATGCTACCCACCTCCTGACAGAGAGATGATGGACTCAAACTACAGAATGAGAAATCCATTTTTGACTTGATCAATTCAGGAATTTACTTTGCTTGACTATGCAAATTTGTTTCAAGGGGTTTGTTTTCCTTTTTCCCTTTTTCACTGGAGGTGGGTGAGGGAGAGGAGAAAAAGAAATTAAGTTCTTGTTAATTGAAAGGCATTTTAAAAGAACAAAAATAGTTTTAAGAAGACACTAATCAAGACTTCTGGACATTCATTTTGCCTGCTTAGCTGCCTGATAAATAAGAGAAACAGATTATTACTGACTGGCAAGACACTTTTTTGAGTGGTGGGCATTTCAACAACTGTCATATTGCTCCATCTCTGATTGCCTTCATGAATCATGGGCACTTGAATATTTTTGTGGGGTTTTAAACAGGTTTAGTAATATTTTTACCACTATTTTTATTTGTGCCTTTGAACGATCATTTTTGAATGATTTTCATGATTCCTTCAACAAGGAATGGAAGCAACAGTTTAAAAAATCTGACAAAAATTTTGACCATATTGCATCCATCTATGGATAGAAAAGAAATATTATTAATCCTAAGTAATCTCCAAGAAGTGCCATAAAATGGATAATTGCCAAGACTAAATAGTTGACCTAAATATATTCCCTTTTACCAAAGTGAAAAAAATACTACACATGGTGACTGAAAACCCAAAAGACATCTATATTTGGGAGCATCCGTACAAAAGTCAAATGGCTATACTACTTGGGAGAGATAAGTTCTCAGTAACGGAAATGTTACTGTCGAAGCCTACCTATCAGAACTATTTTCATCTCTTCTACTCTTCCATCACTACTGAGAAAGCTGTCATGGGCACTGATTCTACTCTCCTTAGCTTTGGGATCCATTCATGAGAGAAAAGATAAGGCTAAAGAAAAGGAAACTTTCTAGGCCCCTTGGAGTATCATCTCTTCTTCCAAGACTCAATTATCCTGGATGAGTTGATAAATGATGGCCTGTGACCTTCAAGAAAGTCTTCTAGATAATAAGGAAAAAGATCTGGACAAAAATACTCATAGCTGCGCTCTTTGTGGTAGCAAAAAGTTGGAAAATGAGGGGATGCCCTTCAATGGGGGAATGGCTGAACAAATTGTGGTATCTGCTGGTGATGGAATACTATTGTGCTCAAAGGAATAATAAAGTGGAGGAATTCCATGTGAACTGGAACAACCTCCAGGAATTGATGCAGAGCGAGAGGAGCAGAACCAGGCGAACATTGTACACAGAGTGTGATACACTGTGGTACAATAGAATGTAATGGACTTCTCTATTAGTAGCAATGCAATGATCCAGGACAATTCAGAGGGATCTACAAGAAAGAACACTATCCACATTCAGAGGAAGAACTGTGGGAGTAGAAACACAGAAGAAAAACAACTGCTCGATCACATGGTTCGATGGAAATATGACTGAGGATGTAGACTCTAAAAGATCACCCTAGTGCAAATATTAATAATATGGAAATAGGTCTTGATTAATTATCCATGTAAAACCCAGTGGAATTGCATATCAGCTATGGGAGGGGGTGGAAGGAGGGGAGAGAAAGAACATGAATCTTTTAACCATGGAAAAATATTCTAAATGAATTAATTAGATACAATTTTTCAAATTAAAAAAAAAGAGAAAGTCTTCTGATGGCATCTTGGGCTGTGGCTCTATTTCAGCCTGAATACCCAAATTTCACTTTCTAAGAAATGGAAACCGTACATCCTGATATATCAGGGTGCTAGCCAAAGTGCTAATTGGAGAAAAGACCCTTAATAATCCAGACTTGGGTATCTCATCCCTTAAGCCAGGGACTGGCCATCAGTTTGACTCCCATGTGGATGATTTGGACATGCCCACGATTTTTTCTGTATCCAGTACTTACCCCTGCTTCATCATGTTTTACAACTGTTCTATAGACCCAATTCACATTATCTTCTGGCTTGAGAAGGGGAGTTAAGGGGGAGCAGTGCTGGCATTCCCACCTACGCCCTGCACAAACTGCCCTGCCAGTTAGCCTCCTTGGGCTTCCTTAGAAACTTTCTTTATTCTATCAAGCCCTTATTCCTAAACAATCCTGCCTTTGTCATACTCAATTTTGGCTCTTTTTTTCTCCTATTTTCATTCTTCCTCCTGTTTTCTCTCCTGCTTCTGATCTTCTCTAACCCCTAGCTAGGGTTTGAGGTGGAAAACTGAATTAGACAAAAGGCAGCTGAAAGTAAAGAGTTCCTGTGTTCTCTCTCAGACATTTTAGAAGGGAGAGGAAGTGTGGTAAAATAGAGTCCTGGCAATGGAGTTAGAAACTCTGGGTTCAAGTATTGTCTTTGATACTACTCTTTGCCATGTGTAAATCACTTACTCTCCGTGGATCTGTTTCCTCACCCATGAAATGAAGAAGATTGTCCTAGAGCAGTGGTGTCAAGCTCAAATAGAAAAAGGGGGCCATTAATCCATAAAAAGGGATCTGTGAAGGCCACCTATTGACAGTTTTAAAATGTAATAGTATTTATGTCCTTTTTAAATTTTAAATTTATTTTGTAAATATTTCTCAGTTCCTGGTTCAGGCCAAACTCAATCCTGATTTTGTATGTTTATTATGAGTTTGTAGCTTTATATACCCTGTCCCAAAAACACCATAGTGCTATGGGTAGAAAATAGCTGGTCAGTCAGTAATTCCTATTTATAATATGTGTTTGGTACTGAAGAAAGTGGCTTAGACTTAGGGTCTGAGGACCCAAGTTCTAATTCTGCACCTTCAACTTAGGAGCTGTGTGACACTGAGCAAGCCTTGTATTTCACTTCTCTGGACTCAGTTACTCATTTGTAAAAATAAATAATTCTATGGATTACCTCTAAGATCCCTCCTAGCTCTAAATTTAAAATTCCAACTATCCTAAACCTTTTCTGAGTTAAGCAAAAGCAAATTGTTTTTAGCCTGTCTCATTTTGCAGGTGCATACATATATTTATTAATCTACAATAGTATTAATAGTTCACATTTACATATATTTATATACACACACACACACACATATATATATATATACATAACACTCCTTCATGTGAGCCTTGCAAGATTTCTAGAAGATTTTTTGTTATTCAGTTGTTTTCAGTTATATCTAACTCTTTGTGGCTCCATTTGGGGTTTTCTTGGCAAAGTTACTGGAATAGTTTGCCATTTCCTTCTCCAGCTCATTTTACAAATGAGGAAACTGAGGCAAATAGGGTTAACTCATTTGTCCAGGGTCACACAACTTATAAGTGTCTGAGGCTAGATTTGAACTCAAGAAGATGAATCTTCCTGACTCCAGGTCTGGCACTTTAACTATGGTGCCACTTGGTTCCCCTTGAAAGATAGGTAGGGTATTTAACATCCTCATTTGCGAATGGGGAAATTGAAACTCCAACAGATGCAATCACTTGCACAATGTCATACAGATAGAAGAAGAATGGCTTGAGGCACAAACTCAGAACTGTCTATATTGTACACACTAAAAATATGTTTTTTTTTTCTTTCAAATTTTTCCCATTTGAACATGGTTAATTATACCCTCCCCGATTTTGTCCTATCGGGGCTGTGATAATTATTGACTTCTGTGAAATCCTGAATGTCAGAGCCCATTTTAGTGTAGTGCTCTGTATATACACTTATACAAAAAGATACCTAAAGGTTTGAGGCTGTAAAAGGCTTTAGAAATTCTCCTGGTACACAGTAGTTGTTGAATAAATGGTTATTGAATTGAACCGAATCCTCAGTTTGAAAGTTGCTACTTGAAAGTCTATTTTTCCTGTTCAGCAAAATCTCCACATGGCCCTTCTTCCTCCTGCCCTCCACTCTCCATTCTGGTCGTCAGAGCTTTGGGGCTTCACAATTCTCTCCGAATTATTAAGGGGAAGGCGGTGGCGGTGGTGTGTCTTTGTTCCTTGTTACAGCATTTCCCCCTTCATTAGTCTGGGTGTTTTCTGATTCTAGGTTATGTGTACTCATACTTTGCACATTTGCACTTTGCACATTCCAGAAATCCTTAAAAAGGCCCCGTTCCCAATTTCTGTCTTAGCTCTGTATCTGCTACTGACCCTGGTCTTGAGTAGCAAACCAACAGATTGAAACCATTGTTGTTTGGGGGACTTGAACCCAGCAGTTAGTTATTACAGCATTCCTCTCTTGAATGGGAATTTTGTTCAGTCTTTTAGAGGGCAGGATGGATCTCCAGAAGCACCCAAGGCATTTTGGGAGAAAAAAGGGAATCACAGAGGCAGAAACCTTAGAAAGGAAGCTTCGGGTCCAATTCCCTACCTGAGACAGGAATCAAAAGCTCTAACAGTGCCTTTGAAATAGCCAGAGAAAAACCTCATCCGTGGACTGTGAATGCCTGTTCCTGAGGTAAAATGTGTCCTAAAGCATCAATACCCTGAGCTAGCTTCATACCTCATGACTGAACAAAGCCCATTCCACGTCCCATATTCACGAATGTGTACAAACACATGCTTCCTTCGCTTCTGTCAAGGCAGAAGTAGAGGGTCTGGGCAATGCAGTCCTTGCAAGGGAATCATTTGTCCTGATGAGCAGAGGAGTCTATTTTGGGGGAGGAGGGGAAGAGGTCAGTGGCATAAAAGGGCCCCGACTTGCAGGCCACTTACCAGGGCGAGGAAAGATTCAGTACATGGATGCCAAACCCCAAATCTCACCCCTGGATCCTCCTGCTCTCTCTGCACTGCTGCTTTGGGCTCGTTAATATTCCACGCCGCCTGTGACAGCTCCTTCTCCAACTATTGGATCTGCAATTTCTCTTCCTTTTTCTCCAAGTCTTTGTACCTTTTAGTCTAACAACAAAGAGGAACAAAGATACTAATTATACCCATAATCATTATTATCTGAAGAAGTTCCCAGTAATTAAATTTTAAAGAAAATTTATTTAATGAGCTTTCTACAGTCACATCCAAGCAATCCACATTCAAGTAGATAGTGATGAGTATGAAACAGCACTAATTGGAATGACTTGATAAAAAGCTCCTACTTCACTACTATGTTTTTAATAATTGTGTAATTACATAGAGAATTATTCCTGTAAATATCACTTGTTTTGTATAGAATGGAGGACATGAAGATGTGTTCTATCTGGAGCAAATTTCCAATATTTTGAAGCTGTATCTTCTTGTGTCAGCTAAAAAGTTAATATGTACGTCTTAATTACACAAACACACACACTCTCGCTCACATGGAATATACACCTTTCATTTGCATGAGTTGAGAATAAGTGCTTAGCTTAGTAGAAGGCGAGATGGAGAGAAATAAATCTTCTCTCAGGAGTGCATGGCTATTACCAGTGAATGAAAATGAAAAGCGTATTTCCTCGCACATCGCCTAATTACCCCATAAGAGAGGCACGATAATTGGCATAGACTATGGTGGTGTTGTCGCACCTATATCATTTCTTGTGATTCATTGGGCTTTAGAAATGTTATCATGTAATATTGTGATTTTGTGCTTTTCATTTCAGCTTGAAAATGAAGAGGTACTCTCTAATAACCAATGGTGAGTGAGGAGCTACAGCTCAAAGCACGCCCCAGAGTCCTTCTGCTTCTTGCGGAGTGAACAATGAGCTGGATCCTACTTGACAAACTTGAACAAGTACTTATACTAATAGGAAGCAGTGCAAAGAGCCCAACCAACCAACCAATCAATCAATCAACCAACCAACCAACATTGATTAAACATACACTCAGCACCAAGGTACTGTGTGAGAATTTGGAGATGCAAAGATAAAAAGCAAAGAAACTTAAATTCCATCTGGGGGAATAACATGTGCATTTTAGGTACACGTCAAAGAGATGAAAAATAGCTACAAAGTGCTTTTAGGGTACAACACTAGATTGGGAGTCAAGACTACCTGGGCTCTAGCTCCAGAGAAAATTCCAACTTAGTCTGTGGTTCTGTATTTTCTGCATGCCATGACCTGTTACCCATCCTATGTAGTTGCCTATACAACAACTGCTTGCCTGGTGTACCTGTCTCTTCCAAAATTAAGATTAAAAAGGAAAAACTAGAATAATTTGCATATCAAGTACCCACATCTTTAAAAAATATTAACCATGTATGATGAGTCATTTAACCTTGTTTGCCTTAGTTTCCTCATCTGTAAAATGAACTGGAGAAGGAAATGGCAAACCACTCCAGTATCTTTGCCAAGAAAATCCAAAATAAGGTCACCAAAGGGCCAGTCACAACTGAAATGACTGAACAACAACATGGATGATAGAATATTCCATTTTGAAGCAGCATCCAAATCCAGCTTTAGACATTTATTAACTGTTTGACCCTTGAAGGTTACTTAACCTTTGTCTGCCTCAGTTTCTTTATCTAAAAATGCAGTTAATAATAGTACTTACTTTCCAAGAGTATTGTGACAATAAAAGAAGAAAATATTTATAATGTAATGTAAGCCTTTAAGCTTTGAGTGCTAGGTAAATGCTAGATATTATTGGTTAATATTTATTTGGCATTAAAACACACACACACACACACACACACACACACACACACACATGCCACTTAGCTTAAAAGGGAAAGATGCTTAATATAAACCCAAAGCAATGGCAGTGGAAGAACAAAGAAACTGGCAGAGACCCTTTTCTAACCCAGATCATGATCCTTCTTCTTTCTCCCCTACTACTCAGATACAATTCTGGGCTCTGGAAAGAGAGAAATGAGGTGAGTTGGTGGCAGGTGGGTTGGGGAATAGAACACAAGCCTCTTACGTAAGAGTTGGCAGAGTCTCATGTCATTAAGCCTCCAACCTCAAGCCCTGAAAATAGACTGCAAAAGGGCCAAAAGGGCCATGTTGCTCTCATGGAGCCTTGAGAAGCCTAGCAACCCTGGAAGCAATGGGATCTGTCTGACTTAATCCTACTACCAAACTAAGATGGGGTCTAAGTACTTGGATTGATCAAAGTACCTTCTAAATGACAGAGTTTACTAATGTATTTTCAGCCTTATGCTCCTGAACTCCAGTGCTATCATCAATAAAAGACTTAATACATTTTTTTCTATTAACAGGAGTGCTGGTACTGGAGTCAGGAAGATCTAAGTTGAAATACATCCAAAGATAGTACTAGCTGTATGACCTTGGAAAAGTCACTTAACTTTGTTGGCTTCAGTTTCCTCATTTGTAAAATGAGCTAAAGAAGGAAATAGCAAACCATTTCAGTATCTTTGCCAAGAAAACCCCAAATGGGGTCAGGAATAGTCATACGTGACTGAAATGATTGAACACCACCAGTAACAACTGGACATGGTATCAGACAACTTGGGTTCAAGCCTTGCCTCCTTTCCTTAACTGTGTGACTCTATATAACTTGATTCATTTTTCAACATCTCAATTTCCTCAAAGAGACACCATGCTACATTGGTGGGATTAAAAGTCAAAGTCTTAGTTCAAATTCCAAATCTGTCAATTGCTTACCTATATGACTTTGGGCAATCTACGGACCTCCCTGGACCTCAGTTTCTTTATCTGTTAAACAAAAGAGCAATTTCTAGGTCCCTTCCAAGTGTAAACCTTAGGTTCTTTGATAATAAAGTTCTTGGATTAGATGATCACTGAGGCCCTTTCCAACGTTAACATTTTATGAAAGGACCATAGGGAAATAACCATATTTTCTGAAAATATTATGCTTCCCCTGAATTACAACTTGGGTTTAAGAACAAGGAAAGACACCACTTTCTGGTGAAGCAAACTTTTTTTGTGAGAATTACTAATGGTAGATAATTTGTACATTCCATCTAAACTATACTAAAACTCTAATCATTTGGTGAGATGACATGAAGTTAAATTTATCAGCAAAAAGCATCCAAAATCTGCACAGGTCTATAGAGATGAAAAATAATAACAATGATACATTTATATTGAATTTCAAATACTACAAAGCACAATAGAGGTATTGGGCTTGGAAAATGTGTCCAACTCTCCTAAATATGCCCTAAAAACATTTTTGGAATTTTCAGGACTCCATAAGAATCTTGTCTTTATTTAGAGTACAAGGAAAGTAAATGACAATGCATATGACTCAGGCCTGCCAAAATGTTTCATTCAGGTTATTCTATAATCAAAGAAGGATCCTTTGAAGTGATCTTGAAAAAACTCCTATCAGGAACTGAGACTTAAGAAATATAGCCAGGGTGCATTTCAACTATCAGTTGGTTATCAGTAAAGACAGTCATTAAATTACAGTGGAAGAAATAAGTAAACTGTTTATGAATTATACACATTCCTTTAATACACATTTAATACACAATCCTTAATGGGATCTCATGAAATTTTTTAAAAATTAATTTTAAATGTTAAAATGCCAGTATTAAAATATTTGCCTGGGATCACACAAGGGGTATCAGCAATGGGATTCAAAACAAGTGGATCCTTGGACCTTAGACCTTATGCTTTTTTTCAATAAAGTCTTCCTCTAATGTATAGGTATAGAGGTGATTCTTAGTCTTTGAAGTGATGCCAGGGGGTGTAAATTTGGGAAAGTCCTTCCAAATTGAAAAGGCTTTGTGTATGGTTCATTGATTGTAAGTCTGACCTCCAAAATACAAAAGCATTTATCATAGATTGGTGGCAGGTGATTAATTTTTCAGCCACAGCAATTCTCCAAGCCATCTCCTAAGGTATGGGAGCAGTGTCATGATAGTAAAGTTTAATAGCCATCTCTCCAAAACAATAAATCCAGCTCTAATTTATTGTGTTTGACAATTGTTGTTTAACGGTTAGCTCCCCAAGTCTGTTCACAATGATCAAAATCTTAGATTTAAAAATGAAAATCAAGAAGTCATCTATTCCAAACTTATATTATAACTAGGGAAATTGGGGCAAAATGTCTAACCCAAGATCACAGAGGAATTAGCACAACTGGGACCTAGACCTAGGGTTTCCAACTTCAAATCCTGAGTTTTTTTTTTCCATACTGCCAGTACCGAAGCAAGGAGATTGCATCGTACCATTCCATCAGGTCATACCAACCTCATATTTTGAAAATATGCCATCATGCTTCCCAGAGCTAATATGTACCACCTAATTATACTTCAATATATTTAAAGCATTTTGTTTCTTCAAGATCAATGAAAATTAACCTATCACATCAAGTGCAATTCCTTTGGAGATGAGAATTCTCCTTAGCAAACCAATGGTATGGAAAGTTTGAAATTATTCAACTAGAACTGACTTCAGGTTCTTCCTGCTCTGTCTTACAAATGAAACAAACAAGTACAAAAAGACCCGGAAAGTCATTTGAAAGGGACTCATTGAAGCTGTCTAGCACTGCTGCTTTCCTTCCTCTGTCCCTGACAAATGAGGGAGATGTCACAGCAGAAAAATAAACAGCTTAAGAAAATGGATTTTGATTAGTAGGGAAATGACACTGATTGTGGATTTCTGGAGCTGCTCTCATTCTTGTGTTCCTCTCACTGATTCTTTTCCTTTCTTGCTCTTTCTTGCCATTGGAGCCATCAATGCCCTTTCATTTCTTTGTTTCATTTCCATTTCCTAGATTTCCTATGACCTGGAGCTATGTTTGACTCTTCTTTTGGTTATTCTGCATCTTTTTCTCTTGACATCTTGGCTACTTAGTCCCAGCATGACCTTAGAGGAGTCGTTCTCTTTGGGCTTCAGCCTCCTGATTTCTATAATAAAGGGGTTGCCCTTAAGTGGTCCCTAAGGTAGAAAGCCTATGAACTGACAAATATATTAGTATTTGGTGAAATAGCTGAAAGAACTCTGGATGTTTGGAGTCAGAATACCTGGATTCAAATCCTCTCTGCAATTAACTATGAGGCTGGACAATTCACTTTAGTGCTCTGAGCTTCATTTTCTTTAATTGTAAAATTTTGTTGTTCAATTGCATGCAATTCTTCTTGACTCCATTTAGGTTTTCTCAACAAAGATACTAGAGTGGCTTGCCATTTCCTTCTTTAGCTCAGTTTACAGATGAGGAAACTGAGACAAATAGGGTTAAGTGACTTACCCAGGGTCACATAGCTAGTAAGTATCTGAGGCCAGATTTGAACTCAAGAAAAGGAGTCTTTCTGATTCCAGACCCAGTACTCTATCCATTGCACTACCTAGTTGCCCTAAATTTGTAAAATAGGAAAACTAAAACCTGCTCTAGTTATATCCTAAGTTATAGTGAGGCTCTTATGTTGTGCTAGACATGAGATGCTATAAAACTATAAAGTGGTTTCTTGATGTCCCCAAGATTTCACTAAATATTTTTCTTCAACTTCATCAAGATATCTCATAGTGTATGTATTCTAGTCCATCCAAAAACTGGTCAGTAATGAGTGTCTAGGGGCAAGGCAAAGTCAAATGATTTGCCATTTTTCTTTCTCAATAGCTAGTTTACTTCCATTTAGTATTTTTACTTCTGACACTCCATTTCTCTTAGTCTCATCACAGACCTCACAGCTTGGCTAAATTGCAGCATTAAGCCTCATAGCTTGTGATAATCTGGCAATAAATTGTATTTCTCAGTTATGTAGAGCACTGCATTCATATTGTGGAGTATACTCGGCAACCAGAACACTATATTATAGCTGTTTCGGTGTCTGAATGCAGGGACTCAGTGTCTCTTGCCAGACACTTGGCATTCCATTAGTTAATAAATAGACCGTTTCATTGAGGGTGTGCATTAGCATCTGACACCGGCTGGCAGACGGAGCCTTCTTGATTGATTAAAATATACATTTAAATATATTCCCTTAATTTATATCAGTTGCAAAGTGAGGCAGTTATCTTTATAACTCAGAGCATTAGCGTAAATTATTTAGTATCTTCGTTCTAATTTGCACCATATTATAATATCTATCTTGATCTCAGAACTAAATAAATCATCTGTCCCAAATTCCAACCAGACTGGGAGGTCTGAGACTTTTATAACCCTCTCCAAGCTTTGCCTCATAACTCTACCTGAGAGTTGAATCACAGAGGAATGGCAATATTATACTTGAAAGAATGAGTTGAACTTGGAAATATATTAATGGTCCATCCTCAGTTAAGTATTTAACAACCTTGGTTGTTATGTCAAGTTTTTCTGGGTTTTCTTAGGAGATGAAACATTTCTGGGCTTCCATTTTGGTTCAAAATTAATCAAGTATTAAATGACTACTATGTGTACAATACTTCAAACAGCCTGGAGGATCCTTGAGGACAGGAATCATACCATATTTCTTTTGTATCCTCTCCTAGGGCATCTATATTTTGAAACCATATTGCCTCACTTGGTTTGGAAATTATGAGCATTTATATGGCAACATTTATTAAAAGCATTCTTGAAATTATTGGATCAAAGTCAACCAGTCAGTTGGGGTACCCAGAATATTCATGAGATCAAATGTGTATAAGACAACTGGAAATGCAGACTAAATGCTCAGAAGAAAAGTCAGGGCCTGGAAATGGACAACTGGAAATTTTCTGAATAGATATAGTTGAGGGAAATAGTGTTGAAAGGAGAGGGAAAAAGAAGGGAAGGAAAGGAGAGGTGATAAGAAAGAGAAGAAGAGGGAAGGAAAGAAAAAAGGGAAGATAAGGGGATGGACAGAGAAAGGAGAAGAAAGAGAATGGAATGGAAGGGAAGAGGAGAGAAGAGGAAGGAAGGGACAGGAAGAGAAGGGTAGCTGACTGCCAAGTGCCCTTAAGTCAAGGTGGATGAAAACCAAGAAAAGTTCAATGGCATAGGAGACAAGATCAGGTAGGATTTCTATGAAATATCAATACTTGGTCCCAGAGAGATCATATCAGGTATGGCCAGGACTTTGAGAATAGAGGGTACTACCAAGATGAATCAAGTAGTTCTGCCTAGGAACTGGTTACTATGCTTATTCCTAGACTGGAAAAGATGTGTTCGTTGATTAGCTAGGAGAGATTACAGAGAATGAATAATCAAAGAGGACTCTGAAGTTTTGAACTGAAATAGGAAAGTTCAGAAGAGGGATGTGTTTGAGAAGAATGTTAATGAGCTATATTTTGGAAATGTTGAGTTTATGCTGTCTGATAGGACATTCAGGTCAAGATACCCAAAAGGAAGATGTCAATCCAGTACTGGACCTCAGAAGGCTGATTGGGCTCTGGATTATCAAGATCAGCAAATCATCTCCCTACATCTTATCATTGAACCCACAGAAGCTGATAAGGTTATCAAGAAAGAGTATATAGAGAAGAAGGTTCATAATGATGTTAGGGTTTACTCATAGTTTGGGGTAGGAGGTAGCCTCTGAGAGTAATCCCCCTCAGAACCCACAGGGAGATAAAGGGGGAAAAGTGAAAAAGCATATGGAATCTCTTCTGTCCTTAAGCTAAGTCCTTTCTACCAGTATCTACCCATCTCATAGGTACCCATCTCTCTTCCTCTTTCTTTCTCCCAGTTAGAGGCAGATCCTTAATTTTTCTGCCATGAAGGTCCAGGCACACTCCCCTCTTTCTACTAGTGGTCTGGTTAAGATTAGGTTTAGCACTTAGCTCATTCTTGGCACATAGTAAGCACTTAATTTTTCATTTATGCATTCATTCATTCACCATCACAGTCTATATTTGCATAATTCATTTGAGAATTAATTTTTCCCTATGACATTTTCTATTGTTGTCTCCAACTCAATATGCATAGGTAAGATTGTTTGGTAGATTGAGATAGGTCATCAAAGGAATCTGACAAAAGATAGACAGAGATGTTGACAGTCAAGTAGCCAATATCAGAGAATTACAAGAGTAGGCATCAATGTGAGATATTCTAGAAGAGCAAGGCATGGGAATGGTTAGATGGCACCCTAAATGTAGTCCACAGTGGAAGTTGGAATCTCAAACTCAAGACTTAAAAAAGGAATAAAGTCGATGAAAGCAATATTGTTTGGTATTGTACAGACTAGGTTTCTTTCTTTGGTAAGTGACTTCATTGTTACCAGGGCTCAGTGAATCCTAAACTGCCACTGTCTCACTTGTTTCTCTTTTTCTCCTTTATGCAACTTAAATTTATCTCTCTCTATAATAATAATCACAATAACTATTATTTATGTAGTAGTTTAAGTTTTACAAAGTTCTTTATCAATATTATCTAATTCTCACAATAATCCTGGGAGAGATGCTGTTATTATTCTTAATCCAATTTTACAGATGAGGAAACTGAGGCAAACAGAGATTAAATGGTTTACCCAGGGTCACACAGCTAGGAATTGTCAGGATTTCCTTAAAATTTTTTTATTATGAAGATATTTTATTTTACCAATTACATGTAATAACAAATTTCTACATAAGTTTTCTGAAGTTATATGGTCTAAACTGGCTCTCTCCCTTTCTTCACTCCCCCTTCCCAGAGCTGGCAAGAAATTCAATCTGAGTTATACCTGTATTATCATGCAAAATATGTAGGAATTGTCAGACCTTCCTAATGAAATTTGACCTCAACTTTCCATCATCCAAACAACTCTCTCAGAAGGCCTATTTCTTCCACTGAGTGAGGTCAAGGTGTGGGATCATCACCCTTCTGTGATTTTTTTCTCCAAGAAGCAGGTAGTGGCAGAAACCGTTTCTTTCTTTCAGTGGGCCGGAAAGGCCAGATCTTTTGAACTCACAGTAGGTTTGCCTCTAAGTTTGAAATATCCACCTCAGAATTATTGTTTGGTCACCTGTCCTCAGGGAAAGAAGCTCAAGCAGAACAAAAAGCCAGATTTCTATGACTTAGACTCAAGATTGGCTAGGGAACTTATTCACCTATTGGAACAGCCTCCTCCAACATTGCTGCAAAGGGTGGGAACTTTTTCTTCTCTGTGGGAGATGAGACAGAGGGAAAGAGAGAATAAATGAGGGACAGGGAAAGGGTCAAGACAGGGAGGAGGAGAAAGGAGAGGGGGGGAGGGAGACAGGAAGCAGAGAGACAGAAAGAATCAGAGAGAGTAGAGACAGGAAGAAAAAAGAAAAAGAGAAAGAAAGAAAAAGAAAGAAAGAAAGAAAGAAAGAAAGAAAGAAAGAAAGAAAGAAAGAAAGAAAGAAAGAAAGAAAGAAAGAAAGAAAGAAAGAAAGAAAGAAAGAAAGAAAGAAAGAAAGAAAGAAAGAAAGAAAGAAAGAAAGAAAGAAAGAAAGAAGAAAGAAGAGAGAGAGAGAAGAGAGAAAGAAAGAAAGAAAGAAAGAAAGAAAGAAAGAAAGAAAGAAAGAAAGAGAGAGAGAAAGAGAGAGAGAGAAGAGAGAGAGAGAGAGAGAAAGAAAGAAAGAAAGAAAGAAAGAAAGAAAGAAAGAAAGAAAGAAAGAAAGAAAGAAAGAAAGAAAGAAAGAAAGAAAGAAAGAAAGAAAGAAAGAAAGAAAGAAAGAAAGAAAGAAAGAAAGAAAGAAAGAAAGAAAGAAAGAAAGAAAGAAAGGGAGAGAGAAGACATAGACAGAGAACAGAGAGACAGAAAGAGACAAAAAAAATGACCCCACTGGGTCCTTAGAAACTCTACCATCTGTGCCAGAGCATGAGTTCTGACCCGTTGGGCCTGTACAAGGATCAGACTACCTAAACTGAGAGAGGCTTATCACCTGGTTAGATGTACTATGATATTTTGGGCCAAGCACTTCTTAAAGTCCATTTCCTTATTTGGAGAAGGGCTGTGACCTGTGTTTGTGGAAAAAAATATCCTTATCACCTGTAAAATCCATGTTCTAGTACCTTTGAGAGAAATAGTTAAGAGTGGCTACCATTTAGGGCACACCAATGGCAGACTTGAAAACACTTTCTCTTAAAGTATCTTAAACTTACACTCTTTATCAAACTTCTTGTGTACATTATCTATGAAAGGACATTAATAAGAGAAAAATCTGAGCTCAGTCCTAATTATTAGAAGTTCCTAATAACAGAGTTTTACAGGATCATCTCTTACCATGTTTCTTTTTTAAATTTTTAAAATTTTTTATTGTCATGTAAAACATGCTTCCGTATTTCTGATCATGTTTCCATGTGGTCTATAGTATACACACACACACACACACACACACATACATACACATACATAGAGGAACACTTCCATAGTTAACCTATTTTAAGAACTTCTTACTCATAATGATTTCTTGCAGGATACAGTCACAATTGGGGTCCTTTCTGTTTGCAAAGAACAAAAAAAGGTTTTTTTTTTTAAAAGAAACCCAAACTTACTAAAAAAAGAGAGAATATTGCCATACATACATCAGAACACAAAAGAGGAGTCTACATGAAACCATGTACATTTATGTTGTACAACTTACTTAAAAACAAACAATCCTCTTACCTTCTGTCTTAGAATCAATACTAAGTGTCAGTTCTAAGACAAAAGAGAGGTAAGGGATAGATAATTATGACTCATCCAGGGTCATATAGCAAGCTAGGAAGAAACTGAGGTCAAATTTGAACCCAAGATCTCCCTTCCCTAGGCTTGACTCTCTACCCACTGAGCCACCTAGCTGCCTCTGCCACTTGCTTTTCAAAAAATGAGAAAGGTTCTGTTCGTACAAAAATATTTATAGCTGAGCTTTTTGTGGTGCCAAAAAATTGGAAAATGAGGGGTTGTCCCTCGAAAGGGAATTGCTGAACAAATTGTGGTACATGATGGTGATGGAATACTATTGGGCTATAAGGAATGATTAGTTTTTCAGGATGTTTTTCTTGGTTGTAAGCTTATGTCTTTTGCCTTTTAGAATACTGTATACCATGATCTCCTTTCATTTATAATAATAACTCCCTGGTATACTATGGCTCTGATAATGTAGTTCATTCCTTTGAACTGCTGCTTTCTGGATAGATATGGTATTTTCTCTTTGACATGAGAGCTCTATATTTTGGCTATGTCATTCTTAATATTTTATTTTGAGGTTATCAGGAGACTATTAATAGATTTCTGGTTAGTTTTTATTTATGATTTCTTAAAACAGAGTGCCCAGACTTTTATTTTAAAAAATCATGCTTTTCAGAGACTCCAATAATTACCTCTGACTTGTTTTCTAGATCAGTGTGTTTTTAAATATCAGATACATATTTTCATCAATTTTTTCAATTACTTGATTTTGTTCTAATTTTCCTTGCCATCCCATAGAGTCATTGATTTCTGTTTGGTATTTACTACTTTTTTAAGGTAAGATTTACTATTTTCTTTTTTAAGCATTTATTCTCCCAGTTTTTTCCTTGAAAATTTTTATTTTGTTTTAAATTCTTATTTCATTTCTTCCAAGTATTAACTCAGATTTGTGGAAAATCCATTGTTTTCTTTTAATTCACTCTTTGAGATTGTTACTGAGTACCTTACTTTTGAGAGATTGCTAGATTTAATATGATTTTTTTTATATATAGGTTGGTATTTTCTTTCATTTACTCGTCTTTCTAGCTTTTGTTTCTGAAGTGTGCCTTAGTTCCAGGTTGGATTTCATTGTATGAAGATAGAGGTGGGGGATGAAGATGGTCAGCCCTGCTTGATCACTTGGTTTCCTTCATTGACCTCCACTATCTGGGGTTAAGCACCACCCTAACCCAAGATCTTTAATGATCAGACTGCTGGACCTTCATGATCCTCCATCATTTCTGGACAGAATACTTGAGACCTCAGAGCTCTTGATCCCTGAGGTACCCAGGTCTGCAGTATATGGAAGTAGTACCATGTTTGTTGCTGCCCATTGCTTCCTGAGATTTCCATATCCTAGAGTTTTCTCACCATTTTGGAGATTTTTGTGGGGGAGATGTTGGTGTCTGCCACTCTTTATGATTCTGGACACAAAACCTTTTAGACTACATATGTCTCTAGTCATTTTGGGTGGCACTGAAACACTACCTTCTGCTGGCATTGGCTTTGCTTGAGTCAGAGAGTGGGGAGTGTAGGGATTTCCTATTGCTGTTGGGCTTCTGGCTAATTTTTGGTGTTGTTTTGAGGTAGAAGAAATCATTTCAATATCTCATTAGATTTCTTGCTTTTACTCAGTCTGGTGTTAACTTCAGAGTTTCACTGGTCAGCAATTTTATAAGGAAATCCCAAAGAAATGTTTAGTAGTATCATAGGTTTTGTAATATTTATTGGGAAAGGATGGGGAGGATTGGAAAAATGGGGGATAATGTGAGGTTTGTATGGGGGTACTGAGGAGTTGAGTGTAGCAGTCCAGCCCATAGGTATTATGGAGAGACAAGGATTGTGAATGGGTACATGGCCATTCTGCGCATGGCAATGAACTCTGTTCCCAGCCAGTGGCTGGAGTTAGGGCATGAAATCTTGCTTCCCTTTGTCTCACTCACCTGAGGTTAAAAACTCCACCTTCACCTTGTCGTAATTTGCAATTATCCAATGGCAATACACTATGTAACTCATCTATCTGTATTGAGGCATTCTGTAACTTATCAATATGTATTGAGTTCATTTGCGTATCAAAGAGATTAAATTGGGAAGCCGTGGCCAGCTACTCTCTCCTTAGATGATCTCACAGGTTTGCTCAACACTCTTTCCACCTTTCTCTCTCCTCTCTATCTTTACCTGAGGCCTGGCCTTAGGCCAGGTGTCTCTCTTTTTTTTCCAATGCTAATACCTAGCATTCTCTAATTCTCTCTATTAGTCTCTATTCATTCTCCCAGCTTAACTATATCATCCTCTGACCAGTGCAGTGTTAAATTGGGATCTCTGGATGGAATATAGCCTTTCAGTGACGTCCATTGATCGGAGCATGGCTGTGCCTCCAAAATATTAATAATAACTGATTACTGACTCATTATTGACATCTCAAAGGTTGGCTCTTTCACACCCTTTGTGGGATCCAAAACTTCTATCCCTTTTCTATTTTCCTACCATAAGGCTTCCCACTGGCCGGGAGGCTTTATTCAGGGGATTAAGGGAATATTGTTCGGTAAAGCAAAGGAGAGAGATGCCCCCTGCTGAGAGGAAGCAGCAAGGGTCTGATAAGGACTGTTTGTTGTTGAATGACTGAACTGAAGTTCAGCTCCCTCTATGACCAGAAAAGATAGTCCACTTATCTGACTGTGAATTCAAATAATATAAAGTTTAATAACCAGTTGGGATTGGAGTTTTTTCCTCAGCTTCAGAGTTGAGGCCAGGCCCAGAGGTTGGTGGAGGGTTCTCCCACTCCTGTCTACTCTATATCAGTCCTGCTTTGTCTAATTCAGAATCTTAGCAGTAGACAGAAAGCAAACAAGAACAGGTCTGACTTTCAGAAGAGATTGGGCCTGAATCTTCGGGCTGAACCAAGAAGAGGCACACAACACCAGACTGGGCTGAACAAGCTCCTCTCTCCTCCACCAGGAAGCAAGTCCAGTCTGGCAGGAAGGAAGTGCTCGTCGCAAGACCCAACTGCCACTCCCAGTTGCCCCTTCCCCCACAAACTGTCAGTCTTGTTTCCTTTCCACAGTTTAGAGCTGGAAGGCTCTAGGGCTTCATGGCCATCTAATCAAACTCTTTATTTTACTGAGTAAGCTAGAGTCAATATGAAGTGAACTGATCTAGGTTATATGGCTAGTACAAAGGGAGGGTTTGAACCCAGAACCTCTCAATACAAATTCATAATTCTTTTTGCTACCCTCTGAAATGCAAAAAACAAGGAACTGATTAAATATTCTAAAACAAATATGAGTGAAAACTATTCTTGAATTAAAGAGTAAAACCTATGTAGGGAAAAAATCCAAAATATTAAAAGATTTCTTTAGGCTAGAAGAGCTCTGTGGACATAGTAATGCTTTTATTTGATTTCAATATGGGTTCCTGTGCCTGAAATCCAAGAACTCCTCTCTACTAACTTTCTGGAAGTTTTGTTTCCATGTATGTACCCTGCTCATGTTTTAGAAGATGACTTTGATAATCTCAATTTTTTAAATGATTAGTCCTCTACGTGAATATAACACTATCATTACCTAGAGCAGTGATGGCAAACCTTTTAGAGATGGAGTGCTGAGACCTGCCCCCATCCCACCCCCCCAGACAGAATGCATGCCCATCCCCCTACCACATGCTGGGTACACCCTGCCCCCCATTACTCCACAGAGAAGAGGGAGAAAATGTTCTCATTGGGTTGATAGATGGAGGGGTGGGTGAAGTGAGGAATGCCCTCAGTAATAGAGAGGGGGAGAGGAGTGACCTGAGCATTCTGCCCCCCTCCAGCTCTGCTGCCTATGAGCCACCCACCTTACACACTGTGTGTTCCCATTGGGCTGGTGGGCAGAGGGGTGGGTTAATTGAAAAATGTCATCAGATGCAGTGGAAAGGGGGAGGGGAGCAGCTCCATCTAAGTCTCTCTGCCTTTCTAGTAACAAACTCTGGGAATGGGGAGTGGGAAGGGAAGGTGACTGAGTGACCACAGAGAATGCTCTGTATGCCATCTTTAGTGCCTGTGTCATAGGTTTGTCATCAATGAATTAGAATTTCATTTGGATGGCAAACTTAGGAAAACTGGGACATCATTTTATTTAATTTCTTTCTTCTTTCTTTGCTTTTCTTTCTTCTTTCTCTTTCCCTCCCTCCCTTTCTTTTTTCTCCCTTCCTTCCTTCCTTCCTTCTTTCCTTCTGTCCTTCCTTCCTTCCTTCTTTCCTTCCTCCCTCCCTCCCTTCTTTCCTTCCTTCCTCCCTCCCTTCTTTCCTTCTGTCCTTCCTTCCTTCTTTCCCTCCTTCCTCCCTCCCTTCTTTCCTCCCTCCCTTCTTTCCTCCTTCCCTTCTTTCCTTCCTTCTTTCCTCCCTCCCTTCTTTCCTCCCTCCCTTCTTTCCTCCCTCCCTTCTTTCCTCCCTCCCTTCTTTCCTCCTTCCTTCCTTCCTTCCTTCCTTTCTTTCTTTCTTTCTTTCTTTCTTTCTTTCTTTCTTTCTTTCTTTCTTTCTTTCTTTCTTTCTTTCTTGCTTGCTTGCTTTCTTGCTTTCTTTCTTTCTTTCTTTCTTTCTTTCTTTCTTTCTTTCTTTCTTTCTTTCTTTCTTTCTTTCTTTCTTTCTTTCTTTCTTTCTTTCTTTCTTTCTTTCTTTCTTTCTCTCTCTCTCTCTCTCTCTCTCTTTCTTTCTTTCTTTCTTTCTTTCTTTCTTTCTTTCTTTCCTTCCTTCCTCCCTTCCTCATCCCTTCCTTTCTTTCTTAAAAAAGCCTTCTTTCTTCCCCCTTCCTCCTTTCCTTCTTTCCTTCCTTCCTTCATGTCTCCCTCCCTTCCTTTCTTCCCTCTATTCTCCCTTCTTCCTTTCCTCTCTTTCTCCCTCTATATTCCCTCCCTGCTTTCCTTTTTTCCTTCCTTCCTTCTTTCCATCCTTTTTTGCTTCCTTCCCTTCTATTTCTTTCTTTCAAATTTTTCTTTATTTCCTGAAGCACTTCTTAAATAAGACACACAGTTACCATTTTTACTCATTTGTCTTCTTTGAAGAGTTGAGGATGGTAATAGGGCTGAAAATGTTGGCTCTGTACCTGCTCTCAGAATGGTACTGCTAAATGTAAAAGAGAACAAACACTATTAAAGAAGAAGTGACTCCCTCTCTTTCTTTAAATTCAAATGTGACTCTGGAGTACAACCAACATAATCTATTGGCGCACTGGAACATCTGAGACACATCACTGATTAGCTTGCTTTTCACCCAAAGCGAAGGGGAAAAAATTATTGATGAATTAAATAAATGACTCATTGAAAATGACTACACATGTAACATTTTGGTGAATTCAGCATGAGACCTATACTAACAGAGATTTTTAATAGCACAAGGACAGTACAATAGTCTGGATTTTCATCTAAGGATCTTAGTATCGCAAATAAAGAGTTATCAGTATTTTATAGAGAGCCAATGAGCTGCCAAGATAAGCATTTCAGCTAGGTTTTCAAAGGCTAAATGAATTGAAAAGTATCTGGGACATAGCAAGTGTTTGACAAAGGTAGCAGATATACTGACACAGTGTTACCATTCCTTCCAAGGGATCAAAGCTCTCAGTTCATATGACTTGGTTTGGGCTTAGTCCTGGGAAAGCCTGTCCTCTAAAAAATGGGCTCAAACTTTTTCTCATTGCTTTACTTAGTCCCCAGAGCAGAACTCTAGAGGCAATCACTTAAACAAAGCTTAAATTTGATTCATGCCTGAGGTATCTTCAAAGGGGATTTATAGGATCCCCCCCAGAAAGATACTCAATGTACAATATAGATAAGGTATAAGACAGCTATTTAGCCATCTACCATTCAACAAAATGCTTAAAATGCAAAAGACTCATAAGCATTCATTGATAAAGGCTTAAAACATGAAACAGTAATGTTTTTCAGTCATTTTCAGTTATGTCTGGCTCTCCATGACTAAGACAAAGATATCTGAATGGTTTTTCATTTTCTTCTCCAGCTTATTTTACAGATGAGGAAATTGAGGAAAACAGGATTAAGTGGCTTGTCCAGGGTCACACAGCTAGACATATCTGAGACCAAATTTGAACTCATATTTTCCTGACTCCAGGTCTGGCATTTTATCTACTATAACACTAGCTACCTAGCAATAATATAAGATTCCTATAATACTATACTGGGAGGTTGCTATTTAAAACATGAAAACATAAACATTTCCCAGAACTGCTAAACAGGTATTTTACTTCCACCTGGCTCTGTACTTTCTGAACAACTCATTGAAGTCCATATCATCTGGTTATCAAAGAAATGGCTTGCTTTCATCCTCCTGTGAGTGGTATCTTCTCCATAAAGAGTGGACTTGGAGAAAGTTGTCAGTCAGTCATAACTCTAAATGACCTCAGGTCTCTCAAGTCTGTGGCATAGTTGCCAAGGTTGGATAAACCCACCCATGCTCAGCAAAACAAACAAACAAAAAAACCCAGAAGAAATGGTCAAAGTCTCTAGGTTCAAGTCTCAGAGTTCTCTAGGCTTTGTGACTCATCCAAGATAGTAGTGTAATTTGGGGGGACTCACACTCCTTAGATGGAGAACTGAGGGTTAAAGACAGTGAGGAAAGGGTTGATGAAAAAGGCTTCCCTCAGTACTCCCTCCTGGAGTACTTGAATTACTTGAGGGAGACAAAATGAAGATCTTCCCTCTGTGAAGGCTTGCCCCTTGGTGGCCATGCCAGCCCTCAAGGGCGGCAAGGAAGTCTTCTCTACAAGGAGAGGTATGTGTGACCTCAATACAGATATGTGCAGCTTTGGGAGCTCACAAGCTGCACCCCCTCCCCTGTGTCTTCTTGAAAACTGGCAACAAGATGGAGTCTGCCAATGGGTTTACTCTCTATATGTAAATAAATGAGATTGAATTCGCTACCTGCTTATTTGATTTAATTGTTGATTGAGGCAAAGGGTAAAGGTTAGAGGGGTTGTAGGTCACCCTAAATCTCTTTCTAAATAAATCTAATTACTGAAGTACTAGGTTTTCTCATAGCCAGGGGAGAGGTAGAATAGGGGAAAGTACTGCTCACCAATTTGAGTCTAGTATCTCAATAGTTCATGGAATGAAAGTCTTTGAAGAAATAAGGTTTCTTGACAGGAACCAGCGATGTTTTAAACAGGAACCCTCAATGTTAGAATTTCTGTCAGTGACCGAAATCTCCACAGATGTCTTCAAATGGCCCAGAGAAACAGTTCCTCCTTCCACTCCCTTCTGTGTATCTGTACTTCCGTCCCCCTCCTCCAAAGAATTTCCCAGAAGTCCTTGTTCAGTTTCCAACTGTTGTTCCTGCATTCCAATTTCCCCCAACGGTTTTTTTTTTTGTTCTACTCCCCATCATTACAGTAGGTACTGGCCTGAATTCCAGAATTCCAGTGCATATCTCAAACTCTAGCACTTTCTTCATGCCACACTGCAGTCACTGATCATAGTCCTCATCCCTTCTCATTCAAAGCTCCAACTCTGACCTTTGGATGGTGAGTTCTGATATTGTACTTCAGGTCACCTGAAATCTGGCCTCTATAGCATCTTCTGGACAACTCTACCCTCATCTCCTACTCTCCAGCACCCCATTAGGTGTTGTCTTTCCCCATTAGAATGTAAGTTTGTTGAGGGCAAATACGATCTTCCTCATTTGTATTTTACTCTGCCCTCCTCCCAGCTAATAACACAGTCACTGGCACATATTAAAATTATGCAAATGTTCTGTCTATATATTTATCTATCATCTTTATTATCTATTGTTCGATTTTGGCAAGAATATGAGTTTATTGATTATTTCAGGTTTATTGGTTAGGCAGCATCAGAACCAATAAAGTGATATGTATTGATCTCCATAATTTCCTCATGACCAAAGATGACCCTAAACTGGGCCAGGCAGCTTAAAGCATAGATTTTTTTTTTTGGAGCTCATTATTCCATCTTCCCCTTTAATATCACAAAACATTTTCCACTGATGATAGTTAATTAAGAGGTGGTCCATCAACATAGCCACCCCTCCCCATTTCTATAGATGGACTGATCATTTGTGCAGGAAAATAATCTCTCTCTCTTTTATCAAATAACCAAATTCTGCTAAAAAAAGATATTCCAGGGGATTCCTCAAGACAAAAAGAATGAAAAAAAGCAATAGATTTAATGGTATCTCTAATCTAGATTTCAAGACCCAGCAATATACAATAATTCTCCCTTATAAGAATTAATTCAGTATATAAAAATTCTTACATCATATCTTTCGACCTATCTATAGCTATCATCCTTGTCTTATCATATCTATCACATCTGTTTACTACTATTATCTCTGATCTCTTTGTCTATTAAATCTATCTTCTATTACCTAACATTTCTATCATCTATCAATCAAACTGTCTACCTACCTATATCTAGTAAAACTGTCTTCAAGAAGGAAGAATCCTTTCTGTTTGAGGAGAATCAGGGAAAGTTAGGTGGGTCTCAAAGGTTGGGGAGATTTTCAATTTACATATCTTTAGAGATAGAGTAGAAGGAGGTAATTTCTCTAGGAATAAGGAACAATGTAAACAAAAACTGGGATATGGGAAAGTGCCTTTATAGAGAATAGGTAGGAATCCAATTTGGTGAGAGTCAAAGTACATTAAGTGTAACAAAAATTTGAAAAGGTAAATTAGTGCTACATAGCCCAGGGTGTTTAAATGCCAGGCTAAATGCTTGTCCTTTATTCTTTGGGCAATGAGAAACCATTGGAGAGTCTGGGTTAAAGAATGGCTTGATTGATAGTTTCTTGTGATTAAGGCATTGATTGCCAAGATTCCTAATTCAAACCTAAATATCTCACAGACTAATAGCATAGTAAAGTCATAGGTAACTTTAACACAGTCATTAAATCTGAGATTAATACCTTTTGTTGGAAAGAAGCTACAGGGAGAAAGTGCATACATTTAAAGTTAAGAGGGCAATAAGACATCCCTAAAGTAAATTGCATTTATTTTTGAATTTTTACCAGTAAGTGAAAATTAGACTCCATTTTACTTTGAGAGATGACCAGATTCCATTTACTCACACACTCCTTTAATTGGCATAGTATGAATATATATATATATATAAATATTCATATATATATATATATTGGCATGATATATATATATTCAGCTATGTTCCTATATAGTATGGAATATAATTTTCTTTTACTTAAGCCTTTATAGAATAGCCCACTACATATTAACTTCTGATCCTTGGACCAGAAGGACATATTCTCCTGGAGACCTTATGGTCTAGTATTACTGTTGTTATGAATTCTATGTGATAGATTCCCAAAAGATTTTTATCTCCAAACATTACTTATCACTCAAGCTCCACAGCCATATTCCTACTTGCATGTTGGTCATTTCTACATTATTGTCCTCTAATCCAATATATCTAAAACCAAGTTCATCACTTTCCTTTATTTCTATACTAACTTTTTTGGCTAATATCCTGATTTTTTACTATATTTAAAATTTTTAAATCTTAGTTATGAACTATAAAGTTATTATTAAACATGAACATTTCTATATATCAAAAAGACAAAAATTGGATTTTTATAAGAAGCCTTAAATCCATTATTTATATGTTGTTTCTTTTAACATATACTGAAGGTATTGGAGGAGTGTCAACATTGCCATGTTCTGTGCCCTTGTGAGTTTCTGACTTCCTCTGGGTATTTTTCATTATTTTTTTCAATTACATATAGAAAAAAATTTTAACAATTGTTTTATGACATTTTACAGTCCAAATTCTCTCTTTCCCTCCTTCCCCTTCCCACTCTCAGAGGCAGTAAATAATCTGATATAGGTTATATTGGTGCTGTTATGCAATACATATTTCCATATTCCTCATGCCCTGAAAGAAGACACATATAACAGATTCAAGAAAAATTCATGAAAATAAAGTAAAAAATGGTATTCTTCAATCTGTATTCAGACTCTGACAGTTCTTCAATGTGTTTTTTAAAATAAATTTTATCAGCACTCTCTTCTTTCTGTATCTTTACCCCTTTTTCATCATTATAACTACCTCCCCACTACCTTGCAATCTCTCCTCTATCCAAATCAAAACTCTCTCTTATAACAAAAAATATAGTCAAGGAAAACAAATTTATTTATTTTGTAATTTTCATGTTTGAAAAGTTTAAAAGATTAAAAGTTTAAAAAGATTAGGCACCAATCTGTAACTATCGTCTATTACCTCTCCAGATACCACCTTGGTATGTCTTATCACCAGTCTTTTGTAATCATGATTTGTGGTTGCATTGATCAGAGTTCTTCAGTTTTTCAAAGTTGTTTTCCTTTATAATGTTGTGGTCATTGTATGGATAGTTGTCTTGGTTCTGCTCACTTCACTTTGAGTTAACACACAACTCAGGAGTCTCTGAATTCAATCCTCCCCTCATTTCTTATGGTAAAATAATATTCAGTTTTATGCCTATGCCATAAGTTAGCCATTTACCACGGAATTGGTCCTCCCTTAGTTTCAAGTTCTTTGCTGCAATAAAAAGTGTTGCTATAAATATTTCTGCATATACAATGCATACATCTTAACATCTTATAATGGTTTTGATAAATATGCACAATTTGGTGACATTTTGGTTATAATTCCAAATTGCTTTTCAGAATGACTGGATCAAGTCATGACTCCATCAACAAAGCCCCCAACAATTTCTCTTGTATGAGGAAGTATAGCGTTTGTCTGGATGATTTTACAGTTTCATCAATATCTGATCCACCCTTTAAATTCTTTAAAGGTAAGAGAGTTGGGATTTTTCTTTGTTTTCCCATAGTGAATGTGCAAGGTACTCAGTCAGTATTTGTTGAATAATTAATAAATGAATAGAACAAATGAAAAAATGAATGAAATCAATTAGAATCCATTTTATTTCAGTTAATATTAGCAAAGAGAATGATTGTGAAGGCATAAGACTTTGGAAAGGGATCCCCCCTTTTTTTTCTTTTCATTGATAGAGAGTATAGAGAATTCACTCAAAATATGAAGCTCCTATGAGGAAAGGCATATCAAGGTAGGATACCACTGGGCATACTGGCTTTAGGGAAGTATACCAAAGAATGAGGAAGGAAGACAAGGGAGAAAAGTTTTATTTATTAAATCATGGGAATGGGCATGGGTTTCAAATTAGTAGGAATCTCAGAAATAAACTCAAGATAACTTATTTTACAGTTAGAAAGGTAAATATCTTCACTCAAGACCATACATCTAGTAAGAAGCAAGTCCAGTATTTGAACCCAGACTCTTTGACCCCAAATCCAGTGCTCTTAGGGACCTTCATCCTTGTTGCTATGATCATTTCAATGAAAGTTCATGTGTATGTACAAAATAGTGCATTCCACATCCCCATCTCTTGAGGGCAGGTTTTACACACAAGAGTCAAGAGATAAGAGAAAAAACAATAGCAACATCTCCTCCCAACCCCCCCCCCCAACTTGCTGGATTGTAAAACACCTACAGAACCAATTACAGTGGAAAATACCACACCACACTACAGAATGCAAAAGCTATAACCAATTGTTATGAAAAGAAAATTGAGCCACATGCTATAGCAGTTTTTCCCCCCTTTCATTAAATCATAACAAAATATCTGTGGCCTAATGTCCCCAGTGAGACTGGTTTGGATGATTTGTGTAGAAATTCTCCCTTGACAAGCAGCTGTGAAGGCAAGCTTGCCTGGTTTGATAGGCAGAGAGACACACCATCCACCCAATAACTCAGAAACAAAAAGCAAATCAATAGACATAATATTGCAAAACAGTGCAGCAGGATAAACACAGTTCTCACATCTATTTGATTTTTTTCCCCTCATCTGTCAACACAATTGAGAAGTCGTGCTTGCTAATTGTCTCCGATTGGCAGCCTCCATCGCCTTTGACTGGAGCTCAGACACTTGGATGTCACAGTCTCTGCCATTCGCGGTCGCCAGCCTCGCAGCTTTGGAAGCGGCATCCATTTTGGGAGGCTCATGTTCATTTACATTACTTCTCTCTATCTGTACGCAGCATGCTCTCCATTATGTCGTTCTACTCATCATTAGCACTGACTGGAGAAACTGTGCCATGTTCTCTGTATCCAAAATATTTGAGGGAGGCAAAGAATTCTATGAAGTCAATGAAAATGCGCTTAGATTGCCAGCTAGCATTTACAACATGCCAGACTTCCTTGCATTTAAATTAGATTACCCAGCAAAGGAAGGACAAGAGAGTTTCAAATAAAGGCTTCTTTTGTGGCTAAATGGGAGCTAGAAAGGAATAAGCTTTGTAACCTAAGAGTTACAGGCTCAAAGAGAGTTAGAAACAGAAAAGAGTTTAGAAACCGTCTAGTTCAACCGTCTCACCTTACAGATGAAGAAACTGAGACCCAGAGATACTAAATGATTTGCCCATAGTCATGCAAATGTAATGAAGGGACTTGGATTTAGGTGGCAGACTCCTAGCTTAGTATGCTTCCCATTATACCGTGCTGTCTCACAAGATTTTGCTTGCCTTCATTCCCAAATTAACAAAAGATTATAAAGTTGTCAGCAAAACTGTGCATTATTGAGGCTTATTCGGTCCTTTTCTCATCCCTCATTACACTTAGGACAATGCTGGACAGACATAAACTACTTCCTAAGCATCCATTGACTTATCCATTTGGTTCCAGAGAGCAACGTATAATTAATTTACCAGGTAGCTTAAAGGATGATCTGAATTCAGGGAGAAAGAGAATAAGAACCTCAAGAATCGTGAGAGATGGATTATGTCGTAATGACCATCTAACTTCTTGTTTAAAAGGCTCTAGAAATCTGAATGCTGGCAATTCAGCAACACATTAAAGCAAATATGATTTTCCAGCTCTTCAGCAGGCTAACCCAGGCATCATCAGATTACCAGTTGATGCTGCTGTGGCTGCTCCCCAAGAGCTTTCAGCGGCTGGAATATTTGGGGAAAATGCCCTGCCTTTCCCACTCATAACTCAGCATCTGGTATGTGGGAATTTATTCTTTCACTCCAAAGTGTGTGGATAGATAGCACTCAGCCTCCTCACCCCCATCCCCATTCTATCACCAGCAATCACTCAGTACAAGACACTCCCAGGTATAACAAAAGTACATGCCACTATTAGTTTATTTTCTAAAGTGATCAAGGAAAGAGGAAAATAACCTAAATGCTCTAAAATATTTATAGCAGCTCTCTTTGAGGTGGCAAAAGACTGGACATTGAAAGGTTGCCCATCATCTGGGGAATGGCAAACAAGTTATGGCATATGATAGTGATGGGATACTACTGTGTTGTAAGAAATAATGAGCAGGTTCATTCTGGGGGGGGAAAGGGAAAGATCTACATGAAATTTGGAAGGGTGATACAAGCAGAACCAAGAGAATGGTAGACATAGCCATCACAATATTGTTTATAAATTGGTTTGTGAGTCTCCATCTCCAGAGAAAGAATGGATAAATAGAAATATGACATAGCTGTAAATACATGTATCTCTTTTTGTCAAATGCTGCCTTTTCTAGTGCAAAGAGAGGTTGGAGGAAGGGAGTTAATTGGATATTTAAATGAAATAAACAAATAAATTAATAAAATTTTCAAAGAAATGAGCTGACATTGAGGCTCACCCATTTTTAAAGCTTGCCAGCTAGTTTGATGAACTCTCAGAAATCTATAAGAAAGAGAATGACAGGTCCTCATTACACCCACTTTGGGTCTGATAGCATTTTAAAATGGGCATTTTCAGAGCCACGCCTCTGCAGGCAGAGGGTACTTACCAGTTGTCAATTCCCAGAATCCTGTGGGGGAACTCATGTCTTCACATAGCTGATCCAGCTTCTGAATTTCACCGCCAGAAAATACAGCTTTATGCTACAAAATCTCAGCCATTGCACTAAAATGGTTCTCATTTCCATCTTTTTTTCTCAGCTGCAAAAATCATTGTTTTCTCAGAGGATGTTTGTACATAAGCAGCAGCTTTCTACTTTTTGATTCTAAAATATTTGAGAAGAATGAGGTGCTCATAGGCACTGAACAGGAAAAGAGGCCATAGTTTTATTTTCCATGAGCTTAGTAATCATGTCTTAGTAAAATTAAGTTGTATCAAATTGCCTGGAAAAATTCATATAGTGAAGGAAGAATTTGAGCCCCTTTATCTGGTAGAGTCAAGATAGTTCTTTATAGAGCAAGAAAGGATATCATTGATGATTTTATCTTTGGATTTCTATGATCTCATTTTCAGTGGAAAGGGACTTGACTTGAAATTTTTGAAAGACTGAGAGGAGATGGCTATTTCAAAACTATTTAATGGTATAAAGTAGTTTTTGTTCTGTTAAAATAATTTATAAAATCCTGTGTGTTGCAGTGGAAGGAGGTCTGGATTCAGAGTCCTAATTAATCATAGTTCCTCTACATATGTGGGTGTACCACTCTTAGACAATAACTTATGATATGGAATCTGTAGGTTTATTTATTATTTTCTTCTTCTCATATATGGGCTTATGGCAATGAAAAATGGGCATGTTCTCCTTTGGTTAAAAGCAAATAATTTAATTAAACAAGTATTTATTAAGTGTACTATATGCAAGGTATAGTATTAGGCACTGGAGAAATGAAAACAAAAAAAATGAAATGTCTGATTTCAATAAATGGTTTTTCTTCATATATATATATATATATATATATATATATATATATATATATATATATATATATATATATATATATATAGTGTGTGTGTGTGTATGTGTATGTGTACAAAGTGAATAGAGTGTTGGGCTCAGAGGTAGGAAGACTCAAATTCCTGAATTCAAATCCAGTCTCCAAGACTTACTGTGAGTCAGTGAAGACAGGTTTGAGTGATCTGGCTCCATTTCCCCAAGATGTAAACATGCCAGAACTAAAAACATCATAGTTCCCTTTTCAGCCTCCTGCTAGAACTTAATCTTTAAAGTTAAGTTTCTCATTTCTCCCTTCATCACTCCTTCCTCCTTTATTATGTAATTTTAAAAGTACCCTTACTTTACTGGTCCCATAAATAAGAGAGAAATCTCTCATTGTTATCTTATTGGCACTTTATCTCAAATAATATATGTTCAAGCGAGCGCTGAGGGGCTCTAGACTTTCAACTGGACTATAGATCCCTTGCCCACCCCACCCACCCCTGGGTTGTGTGGACATGGAAACCACACATTGAAATTGTCTCTGCTGCCAGCTATTTTCAATCTCCTCTTGTGAGTAGCAATAAAGTCTTTTAAAGCTATATATAAACATATATATATATATATATATATATGTGTGTGTGTGTGTGTTTGCTGGGGCTCTCTCTTCATTTGAATCCCTCTATAGTATAATCACAATAGATTAATTAAACAGAATAAATTAAATAGAATTAAAGTTTCCAGACTGGATCCCACTGGATCATAGTATAAGATCTGTTGCTAATGGTCTTCTTCTTAAAAAAATAAATGGAAAGGGTCAGCCCAAGATCATGAGTTCTCATTCTCAATGGAGATAGGGTACTTCTCCTATGACTACAACCTAGAACCTGTGCATGAACACTTATGCCTCCACTCACAAATACAGAGGAAAAGGTCAGACCCAGTAAACATTAGCATGTTCAGGTTAAATACGAAATACAAAATGAATATGCAAAGGGTGTAAGAAAATTTTAATAATTCCATGATACATCTTTGCTTACTCTTTAAGCCAATATTCTTTTTAAATTTATTTATTAATTATAGTAAAATATCCGGTTAACTCTTCCCTCTTTCTCTCCATTAGAGGAAGAATCATTTGACCAAATATATATATATATATATATATATATATATGAACTGTGTCTTATTTCTATTTACCAGTTATTTCTCTGGAAGTTAATATTCATTTGCTGATCTAATGTATTTTGCCTGATTATAGGTAATGATCAGTTAATCTACCCCAAACATTTGAATTTCCTGAGACTTGCATTTCATAAAGGGGTAAACAATGTTAGTACTTTCAAATGGAAACACTGAATCAAGGATTAAACTATGATTTAAAGTAAAAGAAGTTCTCAGAGTTAAAATATAAAGGGATATTTCATTAAATAGCTTGTTGTTTTTTTCTTATTGTGGATATGTGTTACTTACCATCTCCTTTAACCAGGATATTCAATAGTTCACTTCCCCAAGTAGCCAAGAAATAGCATCATGGAGCAAAATAGCCATCACTGCAAACTATACTTCCCATAATGTTCTTGTGAATACAGATTAAAAAACATTTTATAACATAGCAAAAGATGATTGACTGGTTCGGCTAGGCTGGTCCTATTGAGAAGGAATTAACACTGAAATATCTTCTGATCTTGTATTCTTAAGATGTGAAATGGAAAGCCAGGTCTGATTAGGACCAGGTGGCAAACCGAAAATAGAGTTCCTCCTGAATTCTTAGTCTTAATGATATTTTAAACTATCTAGATACCCCAGGCAGGGAAGGATAAAAACAAGCACAGTACTGATGCTGTATGAGTTAATGGGAGGATAACTGATAAAATTAAACCTCTGCAACCTGCTGAGCTAACCCAAACTTGCTAAGCTACTAGAACATTAATGAGTAAGAGATCTTAATTAAATTGTTTGTAATTAACTCTCCCAAGAGTAAAAAGTGTAAAACTAGTGAAAACAAAATACCTGTAGCACTTGAGATAAAGCAAAGCATTTTGATGTGTGTGTGTATACATATTCAGTGGCAAGCCCATTGATGATGAAGAAAGGTTTCAGTCACCTTAGAGTTTCTCTTCTTTTGAAAGCTTTTTTTGCCTCATTTTTTCAAATGTTAGGGCAGCTAGGTGGTACAGAGGATACAGCACTGGTCCAAGAATCAGAAAGACCTGATTTCAAATCTGGTGTCAAACACTTACTAGTTGTGTGACCCTGGGCAATCCACTTAATCCTATCTGCCTCAGTTTCCTAATGTATAAAATGAACTAGTGAAGGAAACAGGAAACCATTCCAGTATCTTTAAGAAAAGCTCAAATAGGGTCATGAAAAGTAGGACATGATCAAAACAACTTAACAACAACATTGTAAGTATATGCCTATTACACGGTGCAAATGCTGTATTCTATTACTAAAATTTCCCACTCCAAATGTGAATGAGGTCAAGGAAACCACAGAACTTTTCAATGAAAATTTCAATGAATACAGTAATATTTAGAAAGTGTTTCATTTAGTCTAGATGTCAAAAGTAAAATGATATGTTCCATCCAATCCAAAGGTCATTTTATTTTTTTAATGAAAAATGTTATGTAATTAATTAATTTAGAATATTTTTCCATGGTTTCATTATTCATGTTCTTTCTCTCCATTCCTCCCAACCCCTCCTTCCCTGTAGCCAACAAGCAATTCCACGAGATTTTACTTGTGTCATTGATCAAGACCTATTTCCGTATTATTGATAATTGCACTAGCGTGATCATTTTAGTCTCCATCCCCAATCATATCCCCATCAACCCAAGTGATCAAGCAGTTGTTTTCCTTCTGTGTTTCTGCTCCTACAGTTCTGTCTCTGAATGTGGATGGTGTTCTTTCTCATGAGTCCCTCAGAATTGTCCTGGATCAATGCATTACTGCTAGTAGAGAAGTCCATTATATTTGATTGTGCCACAGTGTATCAGTCTCTGTATACAATGTTCTCCTGGTTCTGCTCCTTTCACTCTGCATAAATAGATTGAAGTTGTCCAGTTCCCATGGATTTCCTCCACTTTATTATTCCTTTGGGCACAATAGTATTCCATCACCAACATATACCACAATGTTCAGCCTTTCCCCAATCAAAGGGCATCTCCTCATTTTCCAATTTTTTGCCACCACAAAGAATGTAACTATAAATATTTTTGTACAAGTCTTTTCCCCTATTATCTCTTTGGAGTATAAACCCAGCAGTGGTATGACTAGATCAAAGGGTAGACAGTCTTTTAAATTCAAAGGTCATTTTAATGCCACCAGACAGTAAATAATTGTGATTGACTTGATCAAAGGCAATAGCTAGTACCTAGATAATCCAAGTAATCAAAGAATCCTTCTAATGTCATTTTACCATGCAAAGAGAGGTAATCTGATGCCACAACCAGAGGGCCAGGTATGGGAACAAAATGGCCAGATAAAACTTCAAAGACTGATATGGTTTATCTATATGTGCCTATATGTATATCTATTTTGGTCCTTAACTGTGATTTGGTTTCTATATACTGACACAGAGCAACTTTCCTGTAATTTATAGTATCCCAGATTTAGAGTTGTAATGAACCTTAGAGGTCATCTGTTCCAATCCACTGATTTTAAAGTTGAGGAAATTAAGGCACAGAGACTATGAGCAGAAGTGGATTGCCCATAGTCATACAGCAAGTAAATATCTAAGGGTAGGATTTGAATTTGATGTTTCCTGACTCAAAGTCCAATACCTTCTCTATGATACCACTTTATCTCTGGACTTATATACTTACAGAGTTACCTGAGGACACAGAGAAGGTAAGTGATCTGCCTGTGGTCTTCAGAGGCAGGACTCGAACCTTTGTTCTCCTCAAACCAAAGTCAGACCTATCAGGTACGCTTCACTATCATATATAAACATGGAACCCAAGATAGATAATAATCAAAACCTATACATACTTAAGATTTGATGCTTTACAAAGCATCTTTCTTAGGACAACACTATGAGGTAGATAGTGATTCCATTGAACAGATAAAGAAATTGAGGCTCAGGAAGATGCAATGACTTGCCCTAGGACATCCACTGACACTGTTGAGCTTTGAGCTCAGGGTCAATGACTTCAAATTTAGGTTTCTTCCCAAAATGGAAGTTAAGTCAAATAGAGATCAAACTCTTGACATTTCCTTTTGTTAAGATTGTTATTGAAATTATGATTTAGGCCAATTATATGAAAACATCAGAATTGCCTCATTATCACCCAGATCATGGTTCTGTCTTTGACAATGATACCAAGAGACAAATAAAGGTAATAAAGGGCTCTTACTACATGACTTCAATCTCAAAATTTTAAGACTATTTCCTTAGTAATTGATCTGAATCTATTATTCCACAATTTGTATAAATACTTCTTGAGCCAATTTATATTTTTATTCTTTCCCACCAAAACACTTAAGGCATTCTTTATATATATATATATATATATATATATATATATATATATATATATATATATATATATGCTCTTTCATATAGTTGTTTTATCCTTGTTGGTCTGAAAACTCTCCAACCCCAAGGTGGTAAGGGAACAAGACAATATCTAAGAGCCAATCCAGGCCTGATATTCTGCCTTTTTCATGATGTTAATCCTAGGATTTGGTGAACCAAAACTATGAACTATTGTAAGAGAATGTGTATCTTAATGCACTATAGAAATATGTACTAGTATTACTACCTGACACTTTTCATGGGTGAATGAATGAGTGAAAAAAAGCCAGGCATTATGCTAAGCATCAGAAATCAAACAACCAAAAACATCAAAGAGCTGGAAGACAATCCATATAATGGATTAGTAGGGAAGGGTGTTTTGGTCAGAAGAGTCCTAAGTATTATGAGTGGAATCATAGGACAATTATTTGACATGATCTTTTCAAGAAGGGTGATATTAACTTGATTATTTTTCTCAGAACTAGAAGTGGAAGGTGGTAAGAGGAATTGGGAATACTCATGTTTTGAAATAGAATAGATAACAGTATGGGAAGTCTAGGCTGGGCCTAGAAATGATGAAATTTGCTAATTAGAACTGCAAGATATAACAGAGGAAATGGAAAAACAAAATGGATCTGCAGAAAAGCAAGAGGCTTAGAACTTTGGCAGCTGTCAATCATCTGAGATGGAATCACAGTTCCATGGAATTTTGAAGAAAGCAGTTGGGCAGCTTGAGCTGTTTTGAGACTCACTTCTTCTGTGACTATGGGGAGGAAGCCAGACTCTCTCTTGGTCAATGATTGTTTATCTGACTGAGTACTGGGAAGACTTTTGGAGCTTAGCTCAGAAGAAACTCTGCCAGCCATTTGCTATCAACATCTCCCCTTAGAGAAAAATAACCTTACTACTGAATTGAGATCTCCAATCAACAGGGAAATACAGGAAGTTAGGGAAACCTATTTTCCTATTACCCCCTCCTCCCTCTCTTTACCTTCTCTATTTAAAAGAAAAAACCTCTTAGTTAAAGATTTGAGGGTGAGAGTTAGTTATTAAAAGAAATCTTCAACCTTACCATTCTGAGAAGAGCATTCAAATCAGTTGAGAAGAGAACAGGAAGTTGTGTGGGGGGAGGAGGACAAGATCCAGTCCTTCCTCCAGCTTGCTTCCTCATGTCCCTGTCCTATTACCATAATTCTCCTATAAGGGGTATCATAAAGATCACAGCGTGAGTATAGCCCAGAGCATAAGAGCATGACATGAAGATATTTGGGGATTTTATAAACTTTGATTATATTGTGTCTCATTCTTTCTTTTCTCCATCTGGAGGAACCTTTAAAATATTTTTGTAAGCCATTCTTTTTCCCTTACTAAGTTGTCTTTTTTAGATTCTTTTGTGTCTCCTGTGCCTTGACTTTACATGGTAAAGCTTATTTGCCCATACTTTTTAGAATTTAAATAGGATGTAGAGAGAGGAAAAATTCAAGGATGAGAAGGGGCACTAGTCATTGGAAGAGTCTCTCTCCATTTCTAGGTTTGTATTTGACCTCATTCCCCAACTCCCCAATCAATACAAAACTCAGGTGCAGTGATCTGGGTCTTACCTTTCCATCACTGAGTCTACTGAACTTGAGTGCAGGCAAAAATAAGAATCAGAGGTACCAACCTGGGATGAAAAAAGGAATGAGGAAAACCTGTTAATAGAGAAAGCAGCACCTCAGATCCCAGGTAACTTCAACTGGTTGGATGTTAATCTATCTAAGGCCAGCAGGAGAACAACACTTGGAAAGTTTGCCAGTTTCCAAAAGGAACAGCTGATGTGGATTCCCGTCTAAATCTAAAAACCTGAATTGTGTCACTAAAATTCCTGGGTTTGAGCACACAAATTGATTGGTCAAAGGCTGTTTGGATCTGGAATAAACTAGGGATGTATTAGTCCACATGGTACTTTCTTCAACATATTTGATTTTATTCCTTTTGCTTCTGTGGGCATGGGTAAAAAACTATATACAGCCAAATGTTGCTTGTGTGATTGACTTCATTATGGCAGGCTCATGTGTTGGGGGTCTATTTCAAGACGCTGAGAAGAGATGGCAGAGTTTTCCCAATTTTTAGGAGCTGAGACCAGAGATACTTGCTATTTAAACACAGACCACATCTTTAGATTAATGAGGTTATCAATCCAAAACTCTGGGAAAAGGTCACCATCTCTGAGAAACATAGGAACCAAAAAAATCTATGTTTTCCTGAGAACTCTCTGGTGCTCCATTGCTTGCTAGGACAGATGTGGGACTACCAATCTTCTTCTGGTCCTTAGTGGTAAATGACATTTGGCAATGCCTTCTGGAGGTTACAAATTGATTTGAATCTTTAAAAAAGAGGAGATTATATTAGATGATCTCCTCCCTACCACCACCCAATAACTACTCTCCCCTGAAGTTTTTCTAATAGGGAGTCTTGTCTTTGGATGCTTTTTTCCCCCTCTGATCACAGAAAAACTTTTAGAATGGTTCACTTTGCACTCTGAATAATATGGTTTACTCTAAGTTCTTTCTTCCATGGTAAGGAGCTCAAAGATCATGGTTATCTGTGTGATGTTAAGCAAGCTTTTGACTTCTCTGGACTTCAATCTATCTTCAGGAAAATGAGTGGTTTGGACTAGGTAATTTCTGAAGTCTTCTAACTGTAAATAAACTCCTATGATCCAAAATATGTTCTATAGAAATTGGTATAGGAGAAAATACATTGGAATCGGAGTCAGAATATGTGGATTCAGCTATTGGAACATTAGTAAATTGTTTTATGGAATCACAGAATCATAGATTTAGATCTGGAAGGAATCTTAGAAGTCATCTAGTCTGAATCAAGTTCTCACCTCATTTTCCTCCTGTGGGAAATCAGGATAATAATGCTTGAACTATTTCCTTTTTTGGGTTATTTTGAAAAAAGTCAGGGAGGGGAAGCTTTCTAAACCAGAAAAGTACATACAAATGTGTTATTTTTTTATTTTTATTCTGCTTACTGTTATTGTTCTGGCAAATCCCATGACTGATCTTTTCCAATCAGGAAAAGGCTTTCATCCACCTGACTGCCTCTTTAAAACTAATAACTTTAGTTCATTGCCTTTGAAGCTTAGAGTTGATGTTTCTAATTTGAATCAAATGATCTAATTTGCATCAGTCATCACTAAAATACGATTATATACCTCTATTCTCTATTACAGGCTGTTCTCCCTTAAAGGGCTTAGAGTTAGAGAAACCTCAGCCTATAGCAAACTAACTTTTTCTTAAAACAAATGTTAATGTAACATAGCTTCCTCTTTCACAGATTTTCATAAAGGGAAAATGTCACTGAGCACTCAAGTCATAGAAGAGAAAGAGTAGTAGATTTAAAACCAAGAAAGTTTGATTTAGATCTTTATTATTCTGCTTTATTACCTACATGACCATGGTCAAGTCATTTCATCTCTTGGGGAACTTAGTTTCTTTATCTTTAAATTATGAGGTTGAACCAGACATCTTAAAGTTATCTTCTGGTTCTAAGTTTGATCTAGAAATGGGGGATCTTTGGAATGAGAATCAAGTAAGTGACAGAAATCCTGCCTTCACTTCAAGTAATTTGTGACAGGATGGGAGAAGCAGAAAGACATAAAATGTTAGAATCAAAAGAATCCAGTGGCAGACATTTGTTTAGAAGCCTGGAGGAGGTTGGAATCCATGGTTATTATGCAAAAGAGTAATTGGAGGCTCTTTTTCTTTAAAGTAGTAGTAGAAAAGAAAGTTATTATCAATAAGTGTCTCTACACCTTTGTTCATGCCCCAAATGATCTCATCTTTGAAAATAGAAGCAATGACTTAGAGTTTTGAGGGATCCCTGAGATCAATATCCCTGGTCATAGTGTCTTTGCTTAAAAACCTCTAATGAAGAAAACTCACCGCTTTTTGTGCCCATTCTACTTTTGGACAACTATGATTGTTGTAAAGTTTTTCTTTACATGGAGTCTCTCTGAAACTACTGTCCCTCTTTTGTCCCATGGAGACAACTTGAATAAGTCTAATCTCACTTCCATATAATAACCCTTGAAATAACTGAGATGTTTATCATGTCCCTTGTTAGTAATTTCTTTTTCAAGCTAAATATTCCAGATTCCTTTGAGTGTTCATCACATGGCTTAGAGCTAGTCTTCTCACCATCCTGGTAACTGTTTTCTCTCCAGCTTGTCAATATTCTTCCAAATAATGTAATCCCCAGAGCTCTAAACATGGACTGGCTTACTGCAGAGTATACAATAAGAATATGAGCTCCCTCATTCTGGATACCATAGACACTATGCCCTTATTAACTTAGCTAAGAACAGCATTAACTTTTTTTGGTTGTCACATCAAACTACTGATTCATTTTGAGCTTATGGTCCGTTCAAACTTAGAGATCATTGACCACATCTCCCACATCCTGTACTCTTACATTGGCTTGTTAATTTAATTGTAGGCTTCTACATTTATTCCTATTAAATTTCATTTTTCGAGAAGCAAGTCATGCAAGAAACCTTGGATAATTTTAAGTCCAAAATTATATAACCATGGAAAGTAAGGCCTTATTTTCTCTCTCTTATTTTCTCTTCCCTCCCCCCCCCAATTCAATTAGGGGGAGAAAAAGAAATATCTATCATGTATAAGACACTATTATGCACTCTGAAGATATGAAGACAAAAAAGGAAACATTCCCTGCTCTTAAGGAGCTTACATTTTACTGGGTATAAGGATGTGGAACAGAAATAAATTTAAGGTAATTTGAAGAGGGAGAAACAACTGAGGCAGGGAGATTTGGAAAGGGTTTGCCTAGAAGATAATATTTTATATGGGAAGGATAGAAGCCTTGAAAGAATTCTGTTGTGATTCATTTCGATTCAATAAACATTTACTAAACAACTATTATGTGCCAGGTTCTATGCCAACTGCTAGGTGTACAAATTAAAAAAAAATAGTTTTTTGTGGTTTCCAAGATTATAGTCTTGCTCCCATTAAAAGACTTGTTACCAAAAAAAAAAAAAGATAGTCCCTGCCCTCAAAGAGCTTACACTAATGGAAGAAAATTCATTGTAGTCAGGGGGGAAATATTCTGTAGAGTCAAAATCAAGCAGAGTTACTAATGGAAAATGGAGAGTTACCTGAAAAGTTGAGCCCTTTATAAAGGATGGCTACCTATATGGAGAACCCTATGGAAGATAACTCCTAGAAGAACATTGATGTAACTGGTACTGGATGGCTCACCACATGATTGGGAAGAGCTTTGTTTTGATTGGCTTTGTGGCCAGAACTGTTGTCATCTTCAAAAAGACATGTCAGCTTGAGTTTTCTCTTGGCTACAGTCATGTCTGGAGAGGTCAGTGATTCTTTTTCTCATGGCATCAGAGGAGAGATATGTGGTAAAGGACTCTTTTGAGATTATATAACCCCCAATAGTCAAGAATTAAACCAAGTTTTGAGCAGATTCTCACAGAGGCTTAGATGATATAGCAGGAATATCCCCTAGGTATGGGTGGAAATGTTTATGCTTTGCTCTTGCCATATATCTTGAGGTAAATAACCCTTTGTAAAAGTTGCCTGGTATTAAGTGGCTAAATGGAACTGGGGGCTAGTCTCTAATCCCTAACAAATTAGGGAATTAAATATAGTTTTGAAAGACCTATTTGCAATAGAGGAAGAGAAAGAACCCCATGAACCCTTCAGGTACCCTGGAAATTTGAGAAAAGACATAGCAGTCCTGACCCTAAAAAACTGAGGCCAATGCTTAAATGTTATACCCCTTATATATATATATATATATATATATATATATATATATATATATATTCCTAATCATTAGAAAATTTTCCTTGTCAAGCTAAAATAAGCCTCCTCATAAATTTTACCTATTGGTCTTAGCTAAAGTATATTATTTTAAAATATTAAATTCTATAAGCTTTTTAATGCCAGCTATATGCAGAGACTATACTAGAAATTGGGGATACAAAGGAAAAACAAACCATTCCTGCCCTCTAGGAGCTTGTATTCTAGTAGGGAATCACACCAGGTACATATATTAGAAAAATGAAGGCAGAAGGGAAATCAAGGAAGAAGAAATAAAGATGATAGAATCTGAGTCTTTGCACATACAAAACCTCTGGGAAGTAGAGATGAGGACAGAATTCATCCTGGCATGATCGAATAAATTAAGTGAATGCACAGGGATTGGGGATGGACTATTGGGTTCAGGGAATATCTAGTGGTCCCACTTGTTAGGAACAGAGTTTGTGAAGGAGAGTGCTATGAGATTAGGTTGGAAAGGTAGGTGGGAGACAGATTGTGGGATCTTAAATGGTAGAATATAGATCCTGTTTTCTTTTTTTTTTTCTATAGGAGAAGGCCACTGAAGATTTTCAGCTAGGAGAATGACAAAATCAGACCAATGCCTTAGGAATACCATTTTGGCAGCTTTGTAGAAGGCAGATTAAAAAGGGAAGATACTGTAAGCAGGCAACTTCCTGATTGAGTCTAAATCCAGATTTTAAGGGGTTGGAAATTGAGTAGGAGGTGAGGCAGTATAGTTAGACAATACTTTTTCATAAACCAACTAAAAGTCATGGAGCAGGAAGAGAGATGAAAACTCATAGTTGGAAAATATGGTAACATCAAAGGAAGCATTGTTACTTTTTAAAGGATAAGAAGATAAGACTTAGGCATTTTTGTAGGCTTTGGGGAAGGATTCCATAGATAGAAACTAAACATGATAAAAAACAATTAAAAGGGCAAACTCCTAGAGGATTTGGTAGGATATGAGATCATGAGCAAAGTGGAATTGTTGGCTCTGGCAAGGATAAGGGCTACCTATCTAACAATTAGAACCAAAAAGAGGACAGGTGGTGATATAAAGGTAAGATCCTCTGCTGAGAGATCCTTGGAGCCAGCTTGAGGGTTGGAGATGCTACTAGAGGAAGAATAGGAGAATTATCATGCAGCATTGAGGACTCATTTGGGAACAGATGACATGAATTTGTAGTGGAACCAGCTGGTCTTGCTGCTTTGACCTTATTAAGCAGTCCTGAGCTGAAAAAGGGGAGGCAGATGAGAGAGCTACTCCTCGGATGAGTACAAGAAGGGTCCAAGGGGTCAAGGGAATCATTGAATTGGTGGGGTCTAGGATTAACACAGTGGGGCTAGAGCCCCATCAATGGTAACCTGAGACGACAGGCAGTGGTGAAGGGATGGAAATCTGCCATGAAAATCAACAGGAGAAGACAAAGGGACAGAGAGGAAGATAGGAGTCTATAATCAGGAAGGAGAATTTCAGAGTTTAAAATCATGAAGTTGGTACAGCTATAAGTGTCATTTAGATAAACCTTTCCCTGCCCGCTATTTTAGCTATACACAATGCCATTTAGCCTCCTGAGTCCTTAGCAAAGTTAGACTTGGCCAAACTCTTCCTAGGCACTTCAGTCACTCTCTTCCAACAAATATTTATTGAAAACTAATTCAATATGACATAAGGAATAATGGAAAGAACATTAGCTCTAGAGTTAGAGAACTTGAATTCAAACTTCACATCTGATGAGTACTAATTATGTGACCACACAGGAAATTCACTTAACTCCTTAAATCTGAGTTTCTGTGGAACATTAATGTTGAATTGGGATAGTATTGAAAAATCATTTTCCTTTGCAGAATCAACATCCATGACCCTCTCCCTTCTCCTGCATGTTATATCCCAGCTTTCTGTACTAGTATGCATCTCCACTTGGATGTACCATAGACATTTAAAACTAAACATGGTGGGGGCAGCTGGGTGGCTCAGAACCAGGCTTAGAGTTGGGAAGTCTTCAGTTCAAATTTGACCTCAGACACTTTCCAGCTGTGTCACCCTGGGCAAGTCACTTGACCCCCATTGCCTAGTCCTTACTGCTCTTCTGCCTTGGAACCAATAAACAGTATTGACTCCAAGATGGAAAGTAAGGGTTTAAAAAAAAACTAAACATGGTCAAAAAATTATTTATTGTCTTTCCACTAAAATCCACCCCTTCTCATGACTTTTCTCTTTCTGCCAAGGGTACCAGCATCCTTCTATCTATTCTGGTTCAGGACCAAGAAGTCATCTCTGAATCTTTATTTTTGCTCAGTCCTTACATCTATATATTTGTAAAATCTTCTTGACTCTCTTCCATCTTTTATCTTTTATATTTCTCACCTTGTCTTTATAAGTCCTCTGTTCCAATTAAGGTTCTTGCCACTGATCATAACAGCCTCCCATTTGACCTCCCTTGCCTACAAATTTTTCTTTTTTTCAATCTGTCATCCAAACAGATTCTAAATTGATATTCATAAAATATAGTTGTAACCGTATCTCACTCTTGCTCAGGAAGCCTCTGTGGCACCTGCCTAGAATAGATCACAAACTCTTCTGTTTAGCATTTAAAATTTTACCCCAACTGATCTTTTCTAGCCTTTAACACACTGCCATTCATGCTTTATATGAATCAAACTGGGTTTTTTTTGTCTCCTGTGTATGTCATTCCATCTCCAACCTTCCTGCCTTGCACAAGCTCCCTATCACCCCCAGTGTCTTGACTGACTTCACCCTAGACTCATTGGAATCCCTAGTTTCCTTCAAAGGTCAGTGTAAGTATCACCTCCCACAACCATGATGGTGAACCTATGACACACATGTCAGTGCTGACATGCATAGCCATTTTCAATGACACATGGCTGCATGTGGCCACATACAGTATGGGGTACCATGCAGAGAAGGATGCTTTTTTTCTCATTGACACACCACCCGCGTTATGCTTGTTTTGGGGGGGAATTCTGACACACCAAGCTCAAAAGGTTGCCCATCACTGTCCTACAAGAAGCATTTGATAAAACCAATACTTAGTGTTCCTCTGCACTCAAATTACTTGACATTTATTTCATGCATGTTTTATGGTTATTTATCTGTAAATGTGTTGTTTCTACACAATAAAATATAATTCCCTTGAAGACAAGGTTTTTTTTCTGTCTCCCGAATACCTCATATCACATCTGACACATAGTAGGTGCTTAATAAATGTGTGTATTTAGTTGAATCATTGGAATATAAATTCTCCTCATTGGTACTTCCACTATTATAGAAGGGAAAGGAAAAGGGAAAAAGTATTTATTAAATCCTACTATGTGCCAGTCAGTGTGCTAACTGTCATAAATATTATCCTGTTTGATCCTCGTAACAACTCCCCGAGACATGGTAAAGGATGAAGTTATCACTAAGGCTAGCCAAGAAATTATTAACTGCTTTGTTTTTGGCAGAGAGAAAGCTTTAGCAGATGGAAATATGATTGAAAATTTAAATCCCCTGCCACCAACCATATCATGCCTCTATGCCAGGATTGTAGTCTGCTTCCCAAACTCATTATCTATTTCCTCTTTCTAGCCAGGTGGTCTGTGGTATACTCTAGTGACAATAATATTTCCATTTCTATGCCTAGTGATCTTATGTGAATGTTCTTTACTTGTCTTCTCCTTCCCTTTAGGTCTTGGGTTTCCTCACATGAATATATTTTCTTTATAATCAATGCTATTTTACTCAGTCCCCACCCCACCCCTTTTACCTACTTTATTCTTTTTTAATAAGGTATGTATTTTAAGAGCCATATTCAGTTGTGGATCTTAAACCAGCCAGCCTCAGTGATACCTAGGATGTCAGATTTGCTTCCTTGCAATACATCTCTGGGTAGCTAGGTGGTACAGTGGATAGTGTGCCGGCCTGGAATCAAGAAGACATTATCTTAAGTTCAAATCTGACCTCAGACATTTAATAACTATGTGACCTTGGGCAAGTCACTTAACCATGTTTGCAGCCATTCTTCATTCATAGAATGAACTAGAGAATAAAATGGCAAATGACTCCAATATTTGCCAAGAAAACTCCAAATGGGATCACGAAGATTCGAACATGAATGAAAAACAACTAAACAACAAAAGTCTCTAATTCACTTTGTTTCTTACACATTTGTTTCATTTTATGAATTAAAAAAAAATTTTTTAAAAACCCTTACCTTCCGTCTTGGAGTCAATACTGTGTATTGGCTCCAAGGCAGAAGAGAGGTAAGGGCTAGGCAATGGGGGTCAAGTGACTTGCCCAGGGTCACACAGCTGGGAAGTGTCGGAGGCCAGATTTGAACCCAGGACCTCCCATCTCTGGGCCTGGCTCTCAATTCACTGAGCTACCCAACTGCCCCCCATTTTATGAATTTTTGTGTCCTGTAAATGTCTAGACGAATTCTTCCAACTTCTCTTAACTACCTTATGGGTACTTTTGAGGGAGTCTAGGAGTCTAGCTTGGTGGTTACATGGGGGCAGTGCTCTCTTTCCACTCCATTCCTTTTCTTTCCTGAGTTAACTTTGCTTTATCCCCTTCCAATGGATCTTCTGCCTGGACTCTCTTAGACTGTCCTCCAGCCAAGAGATCTCAGAACTTCATAGCATTTCTGATCTGTATCACTTAATTATCTGCCACCTGCCTTATGGCCATCTTGTTGACATGTATTCCTATGTAAGCCTTGCTTATAATATTTACTTTTTAACTTTTTCAAAGCACTTGCCTTATTTTATTCAATTAGATGATAATTACCTTGAGGCCAGAGACAGTGAGTTATATGTCCTTAAATCCCTCTTTCATGTTCAACTGTTCTGTTGATCCCTCAACATGTTCAACTGTTCACCAACATGGGCACTCCTCCTAAGAGAACAGATCTCAACCCCATTGGTACCTTCTCATCTTGTGAGAATTTTGTCTTTTCCTTTGATAAACCCTTTATAGAAGCCCACTCAGTGTGCTAGAGATCTTTTTCCTATAGTATAGCATATTTAAACTTTCATTTTTTAAATTGTAAATTGTAAACTCAATTAAAAACACACACAACATTTTAATATACAGAGAATAATAAAGATTGAAGTTAAGAGCATGGAGGACTAAAGGTAGGTCTGGATAATGTCTTTCTTTCAATTAAGCTCCTTTAATGACCTCCTTTTGGCTTAGCAGTCAGGGTCCCAAATTTCATTTGCAAACTGTTGAATTTTCTATTTGAATGTATTTTTCTCATAGAAACAATATTTAGTTGATATTTGGGTTTCCAGGTCAGTCTGTAAAAGGCTCATTTGATTCATAATGTAACTTAAAAAGAAGGTACTTTTTGATGCTCTGTAAGAAAAGAATTTTCAGACTGAATTACATCACATATTCTGTTCTAGTGTTGTACCTATTAATGAAATTTTATTTAGCTGTCTAGTCCTATTCGACATTGTCATTGCTCCTCAAAAGGAGAAGAGAGGGAGTAAAGTTCCAAGAGAAAAAAAGAGTTGATGGAGGTAATCCCCAAAGATTGGAGCAAGTTTATGAGGTCCAGAAGTTGAAGGACAATGACAGTAGTCAGATGATCACAGAGCCATAAAATGCCCTGAAATACTCTTACAGAAGAAAAGTGAATAACTATGGAGCAATTCCGGTTGCAAGTGAGCATTGTTCTACATTGACCAGAAAGCTGCTTGACTGGGCACTATCTTCATGTGGAAGTTTTCAAGGCAAGTCTATTTTATAACCTCCCCCAATCCTGAAATTAAATTCCCTCCACTCCTCCCAATGCTATTTGCCATTGCCATGATCTCTAGATTCATTTTCTTAGTTTTCATCTCACTTTTCCCCTTCCTCATTATCTCCACAGGCTCCAGACCTCAAAAGTGTTCTGTTTTAGTTTTGGTTAACAAGGAAAAGAAATACAAATAAATAAAGTCATAATAAAACATCTCTTCTTGATGCTCCAAGCAACTCTCCAAGAATATAATTGAAGAACAGGCACCAACTGACATATATAGAAGGAGTTTCTTATTGAGAGTTCTCTGAACCAATGATATCACAGGTCTAATCCATAAAAAGGAGCATATACATATTTATGGAGTTCTAGAATAGTTGGTGCCCTAAACCCAAGTTGTCCCATGAGTGGCTTTTCCATCTGCATCTTACTTTTCTGCACACATTTCTAACACTTACTACTTCAGCAAATTATTTGTTAAGTCACTTAAATGGTCTGGATCTCAGTTTCCTTGTCAGTAAAATAACTGTCAACAAGTCAACAAACCAACAAGCCTTTATTAAATACTTACTATTTGTTAGGCATTGTGCTAAGTGCTGGGTGTTGAATAAAGTGACTTTTTAAGATTCCTTGCAACTCAATCTATGATCCTATCTCTCACTTAAGATTTGTTTACAATATATCCAAAAATAAACTCATTATCTTTTTTTAAAAAACCTGTATTTTTTGTCTTAATATCAGTTCTAAGATTTAAGAATGTCAAAAGGTCTAGGCATTTGGAGTTAAGTGACTTAGCCAAGTCTGAGGTCAAATTTGAACCAGGCCCCCTGAATCTAAGCCTGGACTCTATCCACTGTGCTAACTGGGTGCCTAGAACTCATTTTCTTTTCCCCAAAATTCTCCCCTTTTCCTAACTTCCATAGACTTTTCAAGGAGTATCATCATTCTCCCAGTCACTCAGGCTAACATCTTTGGTTTCATCTCTGATTCATCACTCTCTCTCACCTCACTTATCCAATCTATTGCCCAGTCCTATCTTATCTACCCTGGTAATATCTCTTGTTTATGTTCCCTACTCTGCAGCATCTCATTGTCTCACTCCTAGACTAGTGCAGTAGCCTTTCTTTGGGTACCCTGTATCAAAACTCTCTCCATTCCACTTTACTGTGAAATTGGTTTCCCCAAAAGCCCAAGTTTGACATATGTCACCCTCTATTCAATAAAGCATAGTTTTATAGAAACCTCCATAAATCCCATTTGCCTTTTAAAGTCCTTCACAACCTGATTATTTCCTACCTTTCCAATCTTCTAACATCTTGGAATCCCTTGTCCTACTACCCACCAAATTATCCTTTGATCTAGTGCCAACAATGTCCTTTTTCCTCCTTCCACTTAACTCCATCTTCTTACTGTAGGCATTTTTACTTGCTGTCTTCCATGACTGAAATGCTCTTCTTCCTCATCTATACCTCCTAGCTTCCCTCAAGTCTCATATAAAGTCCCACTTTCTACAAGAAGCTTTTCCTTAGCCAGGGTCATTAAAATAGCTTACAATTTCCCAAAATGCAGAGAACTCATTCTTCTCTTTCCATTCAACTCTAGGCCCAACGTGTTTTCCAAATAAACCACGTTATGCATTGATGGATGAGCTCTAAGAGCTTTTGATCTAAATTCTCTCCATGGCCTGGTCAATGGACATTCTTCATCTACTTGATCTTTCCTGAATGGATTGTCAGGTCAAATTCCTTTGAATGACTAATGGTCTCTCCCAGAAAAGCCTGCCATGTTCCAGAACTTGGTATAATTATCACAGTGTCATTCAGAGACTTTATATTTCTCTGTATTAAATTTCACCTTATTCAATTCAGCTCAACATTGAAAACTAATAAAATAAAAGTCTTTTTTGAGATTGATTCTGTCATGCAAAGTTTGGGCCTCTCAGATTTGAATTAATCAGAAGCGTCCTAGTAGTGATTGATAGAAAGACTCAAATTCAAGAATATCTAAGACCAAGCAAATTTTTTGCATCAAATGATCCATCTACTACTTTACTGATATTATTACTATCTTCTTATGTCAAAAGGAAGGATGAACATGCTATGGTTAATGCTCTAACCTCATTCTCCTATTTGTTCCTGTCCCTGCCCCACCCAGAGGGGTTATACCTTGGGCAAAGATATCTTGGGAATGAATAAGGGTGTCTTTAGAGGCTTATGGCATGCCTAAGGATGCTTGGAAGTGGGTTGGGAAGGTGGTACTTCCATATCGTGCTTGAATTATGAAGTAGGCTTTTTCCCTGATGTCCTGGGCTAGATGGAGTCTGTCAACAAGCAAGAGCACATTAGTTGTTTTGATTTTGCCCTGCCTTTCTCCTGATGAGACCCAATGAGACTTCTACTTGCCATTTTGTGGGAGAGTTTTTGTAAGAATGTTTCTGTATTGTTTAGGTAAAAATATAAGTGGGCCATTTTTATTTCCACAAGAAGTCGTGACATGTGTTGATTTTGTTCCTTCTTTTCTACAGTGACCATCTGCATGGTCAAGCTGTCTCAGGCACAAGTTACCCACTGAACACAAGGGGGCACAACATAGCAAGGAATGGACTCTGGGGCCTTTTGACTCACCCAAATTTCAATGCTGGCTTGCCTGGTAGTGCTGACAGTGGCGTGGGCATTTCCATACCTGGCTGTTGGCTATTGTTCTTAATGAACCATGGACAAAGACAGTGGACAGAATTCATTGTCTGTAGCAGCAGCTTCCAAATCCTCTGCCTGCCTGGCAGGTGACACAAATGCCTTACAGTTGTGCAGAAACAGCTAGATTTGCCATTTTAGCCAGCTCAAAGTGGGATGGAGTTGCAAAGGACAGTTTTCCATAGTTCTGGAATAGACATTTATTTCTTTTGCCCAAGCCATATTGACTGTGAAGCATGATGAATAAATGGCCAGGATCAAGGGACAGCAGGATTAAGCCAGAGGTTTGGACCTACTCCCTCTGTGAGTTTGGGTTTTGTTCATTCTATGCATGAAAAATCAGCTCTGAGATCCTGAAACAAAACCATAGCTAGTTGGGGTTGAGGTGACAAGATAAGAAGCACAGAAGAATTAGGAGTCCTGAGCCATCTCCTTAGAACAGAATGGTATCTGACAAATCAGGTCAAAGCTTAGGGAAATGGACCAGATGTTTGTAAAAGAGGAAGAACACTGGCCTAGAAAGTGACAGCCAAGGGGCAAAAGAAGAGGAGAGGAGGGAGAGAAGGACACAAGGGAGAGAGAGACAGAGGCAGAGACACACAGACGGAAACCCAGAGCCAGAAATGGGAACACAGATATATACAGAGACCCAAAGAAACAGAAAAATAGAGAAAGAAAGACTGACAAAGACAAAAAAGACAAAGACAAACAGGGAGATGGAAAGTCAGAGACAGATACAGAGATTCAGACAGACAGACAAAGATATAGAAAAAAGAGACAGAAAAAAGACAGACAAGTAAACAGAAAGATGGAGAGACAGAGACAGTCACAGAATGAGAGACAGAGATACAAAGATTCAGTGAGAGGTAGAGACAAACAGAAACAGACAGACAAATTGGGACAAAAACAGGCAGGGAGAAAGCCATACAGACAGAGACAGGGATTGAGAAAGGCAGAGACCTTCAGAGACAAAGAGAGACAGAGACAGGGAGAGACACAGAGACAGGGAGAGACATAGAGACACAGAGAGACACAGACAAAGAAAGACAGACAGAGAGAGAGAGAGAAAGAGAGAGAGAGAATAAGCTCACTCATAGAGATTCACATTACTCTCAGGAAATAGTGTCTCAGGTTCCAAGAGCTGCAGAAGGTTTTATTGATTCCCATCATAAGGAGATGAACCCCTACTATAAAATGTCATGTCATTTCATTTTTGTAGCCTCTGTCCAGTGCTTATTCTATATTCTCTTTTGTGACCTCATTCTCAGAGTAGGTCAGCTTAGAGAAAATATGATGAGACTATAATACACTTCCTTTGCTTTCAGATCTACACCAAGGGTTCAACAAATTAGACATATTGCTATAGGCCTATGTTTGGTGATCCTGATTGCCAGCTTAGAAATATCTCAAGAATGAGTCTCAGATACCTAGTTCAAAACAAACAACTAATCCTCAGATGGTGATCAGCTCAAAAATCTTCTCTACTCCATTTCCCAACATGCTTTATTTGCTCACATATCTCCCCCTGCACTATCTCCAAGACAGAGGGTGAGACCAGGATGACCTTGATGCTCATTCTAATTTACATAAAATTTATTTTTTTTAAATATTGAGGGTGGGGGAAAGTAGCATAGTGTAATTCTTACCTCTCCAGCCCACAGTAACCCTCTTGGGCAGTCTTACTTGTTTGAACATTTTTATTTTTATTTTTTGAGATACAGAGAACAATCCAATAAGCAGTATAAATAGATCTTTGTCTGGGATGGTTAATCCTGCTGCCTGAATTCTACCAAGAGGTCAACATGGTACCAATTTCAGGTGAGAGAGCTTAATGAACACAGGGAATACTAAGATGTCCACAGCTAAAATCACAGCATAAGTTGAGGAAGGATGGTGAGAAGAGATGATTTATTTTCCTTTTAAAAAATATTCACCATGTAATTACTTTAATATCAAGCTTACTTAGAGTATTTGTATTGGATTTCATTTTAAGTAATTCAACACACATAGAGCTCTACAGGAAAACTCATATGTGATAAGGTAAAATTCACCTATACTCCAGATTTCTAGATTAGTAAGAGTCCTGAATTTGAAATGCATTTGGTGAAAAAAATTGGAATTTTCTTTTAATTTTGCACATAAATTCATTTTCTTTATGCTGATATTCCAGTTTTTTAAAAAAATTTATAATACAGAAAACACAAATGTGAAAATAAAATATTATTTATTTCTAGCCATTTCAGAGTCATTCTGTCTACATTCCAAACTCCACTTCACATTAGAATTCAGGTTCCCATATCCCCAAAGGGCTTTAAAAGACTGTCTGCCCTTTGATCCAGCCACACCACTGTTGGGTTTATACCCCAAAGAGATAATAAGGAAAAACACTTGTACAAAAGCATTCATAGCTGTGTTCATTGTGGTGGCAAAAAATTGGAAAATAAGGGGATGCTCTTAGATTCGGGAATGGCTGAACAAATTGTGGTTTATGTTGGTGATGGAATACTATTGTGCTCAAAGGAATAATAAACTGGAGGAATTCCACGGGGACTGGAACAACCTCCAGGAAGTGATGCAGAGTGAAAGGAGCAGAACCAGGAGAACATTGTACACAGAGACTGACACACTGTGGTACAATCAAATGTAATGGACTTCTCTACTAGCAGCACTGCAATGATCCAGGACAATTCTGAGGGACTTAGGAAAAAGAACACTAGCCACATCCAGAGGAAGAACTGTGGGAGTAGAAACACAGAAGAAAACAACTGCTTGATCACATGGGTCGATAGGGAAATGATTGGGGATATAGACTCTAAACAATCACCCTGGTACAATTATCAATAATATGGAAATAGGTCTTGATCAATGACACATGTAAAACCCAGTGAAATTGTGTGTTGGCTATGGGTGGAGTGGAGTGTAAGGAAGGGAGGGAAAGAACAATCAATGGTGAATCATGTCACCATGGAAAAATATTCTAAATTAATTAAATAAAAATTTTCAATTAAAAATAAAAGAATTCAGGTTCCCAGACCTAGAGACTTGGACTTCTGATTGGTGAATATTCTCCTTATCTCACCCAGCCCCAGTCCTACCATAAAGCCTCCCAACTAATTCCATACTATGCTACTATGATCATATCTTCTACTACTACCTCTTTTTTAACTTTTTTTCTCCAAGAATAGTAGTCAAATCAATACTACTATTTCTGGAAAGGATGTGTCAGTCAATTGCTTTAGGACTCTCATCACCATTCTGAATTTCTTGCCTAAAATGCCCTTGGCCAACAATTCCTTATATGTATTGTATACCTCTATTAAAATGTAACCTCCTCGAGGGCAAAGAGTATCTGTATTTAGCACAGTTCATGGAATATAGTAAATTCTTAATACATGCCTTTTCATTTATTCATTTGAAAGAATTAGCCATAATCCTAGAAATAGTCAGTAACTTTTATCTTCTTGTCTAATAAATTTGAATGTTATTAGATGCCTTACAATCCCTTATCAGTCTTTGACTAAATTTGGTTCTTGTCAAAAGAACAAGAAGTAAGTTGGCATGTTAGCAGCATAGCACTGGGTTTGGGGAAAACCAACAGCCAAACTGGGTAATTCAGGGATGAAAAACTATTCCTCCATACATTATTAAATCATAGGTTCTTACTGTTTCCACAGAACAGATTCCAGAGATAATAGCTGACTGCCACGTGGGCTGAAGGGACCTACTTAATGGAAACCAATGGAGTCTTTTGCTGACTTGAGCAAAATGTTTACCATTACCTGGAAGACAACATGGTAAGCTTGAGAGTCAAGTTTATTGGCTTGAATTCCACTTCTGATATTAACTAGCTAAGAAACCTTTAACTTCTCTAAACCCCAATTTCCTCATTTATAAACTGGAATGGTAACATTTGAAATACCTTCCTCCCAGGGTTATTGTAAGGTTCAATTAAATATGTAAAGCAAGTCCAAACCTTTGATACTATATCACATATCAGTTACAATGATGGAATGACTGTCTCATTCTGAATAGGTCTTTATAATGAATTTCATTGTAGACAAGACTTTCCAGGCACATGTGAAGGCAGTAAGCAAAGTAAAGTGAAACAAAATGAGAAAGAAAGAGCATCATCTTGCTACAGAAATGTAACTTGAGAAACAAATGGAGACAAGAGAAAAGACCATGATTCATATGACTACTTTTCTCTGACCATCTCACTCTGACCTCCCAGGTCTACATTCTTTTCTATCCTCTGTTGCCCTTGGTTGTTGTTCAGTTGTTTTTGGTCATGTCCAACTCTTTGTGACCCCATTTGGGGCTTTCTTGACAAAGACACTGGAGTAGTTTGCCATTTTCTTTTCTAGCTCATTTTACAGATGAGAAAACAGAGGCCAACAGGGTCGAATAATGTGTGTGTCCAGAATCACACAGTGTCTGAGGCTAGATTTAAACTCAGGTCTTCCTTACTTCAGGCTCAGTACTCTATTCACTGTACCGCTGAGCTGCCCCAACTCTTATCAGGTTCAATTCTTCATTACATGTCAGTAATATATATCTTTTTTTCTTTTTGGATCAGGGCTCCCCAGAAGTCTAATTCTTGTCAAGGGATGGATAATGAAGTCCAATCTGGCTTACTAAATTGTTCACTGGTGCCCCCACATCCATATATCCCCCACTTTGGTGTTCCATAGTCCTTGCCCCTATTCTATTCTGACATTCACTACTGTAGTCACCCTAAGGTGTCTGGGAAAAGAAAAAAGCAAGTCTTTCTTTGAGGAGGAATAGTTCCCCCTGGCCTTGGATCTGACACTGGTTGCTTAAAGACTCAGTCATGCATGTTTAGTTGCCAAAGCAAGTTCAATACGGGAATGTGAAGAAGTTGCTGTAACTAACTTTGTGGCATACCCATTAACCAAAAGCACTGTCTTCTCTGAGAAACATCCTCAGCTCTGACTGAACAGATTGGTCCCCATGGGAGACTTAAGCTAAAATGTCTTTTGGCACCAATCCAGGTTTGCTCTTATATCTTTCTGCCCACAAGTATATCTACGATTTTCTTGCTCAAGAAAATGGAGCACTGATGTCATGGAGGTTCAGCTTTAGTGTTTTTAATTAGGATTGAACTAAGTGCAGTAGTAGAAGCCAGGTATTTGGAAAGCTAAACAATGAAATATAGACAAATTATGCTCCATTTCTATAATGAAAATTGCATAATGTTGACAGATGTCAAAAAGGCCAAGATAATCAGGCATTTGGTCCTCGATAGGCAATTCAAAATTCTTCCATGAGATTTCATTTTACTTCCTTGCATTTGCTGACACTATTATGAAATAAGAACTCTGGACCTGGTGATACAGTGTTTGTACATGCATTGACATAGGCCACAGGATGGAGAAACAACAGTCACCCCCTCTACTCCCACTGAAAAGTCTTTTCTGGATCTTTTTTGGATGAGGTCCTGAACTCATGACTCTATTTTGAAATGGCAGAAAAAGCAAACTAAATTGCAACAGGACTTCAATAGAGGCACCCACTCGAATGGGTGCATAGAGAACTGCTGAAGTGTTTAAAAACATGAGCTTTACCCTGCCAACTGGCACTTACAGATGCAAATGAGGAACAAATTGGCGAGTACAAATTTTGGGTTACTTGTGCCAGTACACAAGAGGCGGAAAGGGCAGGTGTCTGTTTCCACACTGCACCCTTCTTAGGAAGTTAGCTCCCAATTGTCAGTTTCCCTAAAACCCAAATCATTCCCCATTTTGAGCTGTAAAATGTCATTTCTTTAAACTATGCCTCACATGCTGCTCTGTGCATGTGAAGGAGATAGATCAGTATCAAGATTGGGAATGCTGAACAGCAGCATTTTCATCAATAGGATGGCAATTTTTATCATCAAGCGCTGGTGTGATGGAAAATGCTGATGTTAAAAATGTCAGCAGGAATAGGCATTCATCAAGGACCTTCTGGGAAGGGTACACTATTTTTTTCCTAAAAAAGGGGGGGATAAATGAGATAGCAACAAGATTTCATCTGTAAAACATCCTTGTGTACAAAGGACTGTGGTTTTAGAGCTGGAGGAGACCTTAGAGATCATCTAGTCCAACCACTTCATTCCCTCAATGAGGAAACTCAGAAATTTCCCCAAATGATCTGTAGATAAGTGACTTATCCAAGGTAACAGGCAAATGAAGAGTAATAAATAAGTCACAAAGGTAGGGGTTGAACCTAACATCTCTGAATTCAAATCCAATTTTTCCCCATTATATCATCCTATATTGTTTCTACTCTTTTTCAGTGCAAAGTCCTGGATAGATTGTCAATTTCTTGAGGGCATAAAAAACCTAAGAAGCATATAATAGTGTATAATACCTACCACTCACAATGCTAAGCACTTAATAGTTACTCTGCTTTCAAGGAGCTCTTAGTCCAATAAGGAAAATATGTCCTTTCTTGCTACAAATTCTTCAGTTATGGCTTTCATTCACCAGCCCTGGTCTTTCAACTCCTACATATTGATTTTTCTAGATTTTGTGTCTCAGTCAATCAAGGAGTATTTATTAAACATCTACTATCTACTAGGTACTGTCCTGGGTACTGAGAATATGAACACAAACTGAAATAGTCCCTGTCCTCAAGGAATGTAAGGTCAACAGACACTATAGCTAGATATATAAGCATGGGGACCATCTGTAGAAAAATGACAGTTGAGTTCAGTTAATAAGCCTACAGAGAGAGTAAAGAAAGAGAAGAGAGGAAATCCCAAGACAGAGCTCTGGGATGCATCCATTGTCATAGCTTGAAATTTGGAGAACCTTTCAACTAAGAAGACTGAGGAGTGGTCAGAGCATAGAAGAACTAGTAGAACAGTTTCACAAGAACCTAAAGAAAAGAGCATATTCACAAAAGTAAAGAGTGTCAAAGAAGTCAAGAAGGATTGAAGGCTAAGAAAGAGGCATAGAATTTGAAGTTGGGTGATAATTCATTAAAAACAAGTCAGGTTTAGAAATGAATGAGTGTAGATGGAACTAGATGGCTCAGTGGATAGAGAGTCAGGCCTGGAGACAAGAGGAACTTGGTTCAATTCTACCCTCAAATCTAGCACTTCCTGGCTATGTGACCCTGAGCAAGTCACTTAATCCTCATTGCCTAGACTGTACCATTCTTCTACCTTAGAAACAATATCTAGTACCAATTCTAAGACAGAAGGTAAAAGTTTTAAAAAAATAAATGAATGAGCTTGCATAATAGAAGATAGATACAAGATGCTTGATTAATGAGGTGGTGAGGATTTTGTTTTCTTTTGTTTTTAACCATAAGGATAATGACATTTTTTAGATCACAAAGAATGAATTAGGAGATTGGTTGAGAGAAAATATTGTTATGAGGATAAACTTCCAGGGGACATTGGATCAAGATATTAGTAGATGGACTGGTAAGAAGAATCACTTTTTCATGAGAGGTTAGAATAAAGTAAGCAAGAATAGAGAAGGGCTGGTGTCAAGGAATTCTGAATTATAGAGAACCCAGCATTAATTCTCTCTATTTTCTTGGTAAAATGACAGGTGAAATATTTTGAGAGCATGATGGAAAAGGTTGGTGTAGGAGACTTGCAGTGAAAAGAAAAAGTTTGAAACAGTCCTTCTGGAGACTGTTGGACACCATCAATTAGGAAAAGAAAGAGTAAAGGCATTGCCTTGCTACAAAGAGGACCCAGTTGAGACTAGTTAACATAAATTTATCATTGATCTAGTCGACACAGTTGTTTTGAATTTCCTCAGCATTATTCAGAGCATATAAGTAGCAGCATGTAAGTAGGAGGGGAAGAAGTGACTAGTAGGAGTAGAACAGGGTTGGGATTTGGCAAGGCAGGAGCAGCAGTCGAACCAGGAGCCAAGGGATTCCAGAAGAGAAGCCAGTATATTGCTGAACTATTTTCTATTTCTCCTTCCTTGCCTTACCTTCTAGTATTTATATTTCCTGATATGTGTATTTGGCTTCTGGTCCGCTGTTTTCTTTGGTCTCTTCTCTGTTCATGTTCACCCTGATTTCAGCTTGCCTTCATTGTTCAGACTGGTAGCCTTTCTCCAATGTCTGATCCATTCCTGATCCAACCTTTCTATCAGCTTCACTTATCCTCACTCTGATTCCATGTTTCTTCTGTCATCCATGTCTTGATACAGCACTTGCTGACTTAATGCCCACCTCCAGGCAACATTAAATGAAAAGCACCTTTCTTCTTGTTACTTACCTTAAACCAGTCACATTACTAAAGGCAATGATAAATATGGGAAAAGAGGAGGCAGAGAGATGACAATAAACTGATTGAATGCAGACATTAGAGGAATAGTCAATGCAACTTCATCATTGCTGAGCAATGAATCAAATACATCTTGGGAAGAGCAAAGCAAGAAGAAAAATAATGTGATCCTTTACCTTCCACCACAGGCAAAGTTACCACGGCAAAGATTATTTGAAAAGACTGACTGCATCATAAGGTTGATGACATCAGAGAAACTAAACACAAAAGTATTAAGTCAAACAAAGCCATGTGAAATTATGAAGAGTGAAATGCACAGAACCAAGAGAATGTTATATACTGCAACTGAAATATATTGTTTGAAGGATGACTTGTGTATCTCCTCCTTCAGAGAAAGAACCAATACACAGAAATAAATAAGACATAGTCAAATAAATATCTATCTATCTATCTTTTTATCAACTGATGCTTTCTCAAAAGGGGGGAGGGAAGGAGTGAGGCAGTTACTTGGGCATTTTAACTTATAAACAAATAACTGAATAAATTTAAATTTTAAAAAAGAAGGTAAGGCAAGAACAAGAAAAAAAACTTTAAAAACCCATAAATTTTAAAACAAGCATTTTCCCAACTATGATATTCTGAATAAAGCTGGTTCCCATTGACATTGACTCAGACCTTATTGCAAAAATAATTCAGTGAAATTTTGGGAATATGTTGATATTCTTTAGAAAAAAAATTTATCCACAAATCTTGATAAAAATCAGTTCAGTACTACTATTCTTGGTAATTATATAGTCCAAGAATTGCAATGGGAAAATAGAACCAATAAGAAGGACTAATCAATAGCCAAATTATAGACCTACCTATCTACCTAGCATGAGAAAGAACATTAGTCACATGTCAAACATTGTAGTCATATTTACACTCTGTGCCAGGAATATCATATATAAATTTCAATTCAATTCAACTAATATTTACTTTACATTTGTTAAAAAAGATAAGTAATACATGCTGGCTTTTGGTTGGTTAGATGGATAGATGAATGGATAGATGGAAGACTTGATATGTCAGGATAAAGTAAAGAGTATGTTTTGGATGGGAGGGAAAAGAAGGAAATAATTATGGAGGGACTTGAAAGATAGGATGCAAAATTTTAATTCTTCCTCTTGACCATTGGGAGTTGTTTTTTTTTTAATCTTATCTTCCATCTTAGCATTAGTACTGTGTATTGGTTCCAAGGCAGAAAAGTGGTAAGGGATAGGCAATGGGGGTTATGTGACTTGCCCAGGGCCACACAGCTAGAAAGTATCTGAGGTCAGATTTGAACCTGAAAACTTCAGTCTCAAAGCCTGGCTCCCAAACCACTGAGCCACCTAGATGCCCCTTTAATATAGTTTTTAAAGAGGGAAATGACATGATAATAAAAATGATTTTAAGGTAAAAGAATACATAATCATGATATAGGACAAATTGGAGAAGGGAGAGCCAGGTGAAATCAGCCTAGGGAAATAAATTAGATCATTACAGAAATCCAGGGAATAGGCAAAAGGGGAAGGGATTGGTGTATCTGACAGATATTATAAAAGAAGAATCAGTAGGACCCAATGACCAATAACTAACAACCAAAGTCCAAATTCTGTTATGAGCAATATAGAAAAATGAATCTTTCAATGTAATAAAAAGAAATTACTGAGTTGAATTTTTCCCATAACATAACAATAATATGGTACATATGATTTGTTATAAATATATACTAAATTTTAATAGATATACAAGAGAAGTGAATTCTTAAATTAACTGTGTCCAAAATTCTATTACTCATTCTCTCCTCTGCCCCCTGCCAGCTCCCCATCCTCCACAAGAAGGCAAATAGTAAGATATAGGTTGTACATATATTATCATTTAATAAATATTTCTGTTTTTCATGTTGTGAAAAAAGACACAAATTGTTTATTATAGAGAAAAATTCATGGAGGAAATAAAGTATGTTTGTTTTGATACGAAGTATGGTATGTTTCAATTTGTATTTGGACTTTATCTGTTCCATCTGTGGTGGTGGACAGCCTTTTCACTCATGAGTCCATTTGAGTTGTCCTGGATCCTTAGCTTGTTGTTAATGGTTTAGTATATATCATTGTTGTTAATGTAAAATATTTTTCCTGATTCTGCTCACTTTGCTTTGCATCCCTTCAAATAAGTCTTTCCAGGTTTTGTTTTGTGATGATCTTAGTATTTCTTGTGGCACAATAGTATTCAATTACAGTCATATACTACAACTTGCTCAGCCATTCCCCAATTAATAGACATCCCTCCAGTTTCCAGTTCTTTGCCAACACGAAAAAGTAGCTGTAGGTATTTTAGAACATATAGTGTCTTTTTCTTAATTGCTTTATGAAATAAACCTAATAGTCATTACTGGATTAAAAAAAAACTAACAACACAGTTTTATAACTCTTTGAGCATAATTCGAGATTGCTCTCCAAAATTTTTGGATCAGTTCACTGTTCCACCAATAATGTATTAGTGTCTCTATTTTCCCTATAGTTCTTTTATATTAATGAGATTTCGGGATATCACAACAATTAACCAGCCATTATTAACACTAAGCAGTCTAAAACTTAGCTATAACGTTCATATATTGAATTTAGGTTTGCTAAAACTGTATAGTAATCCCTATGAAGAATTAGGATAGGAATATATACTGTAGTGAACCCAAATTTTAATTTCCCAATTAATATTTCCAGAATAAACAAGATGACCATTCAATAAGAAGTTCTTTTTATACTAGGAATCTAGTATTGAAAGTGTTTTCATTTGTATCCCTATTTTTGAATATCTTTCAGAATGTATAGCCATCTTTGAAATGTTTTAAAAGGTCAAGGCAAATCTAGCCAATGTCTCTAAGCAATGGACACAGATGGTGTTTGTTATCCCTTACCATGGATCATAAATACTCTGTGGGACTTGCTCTCACTTATTGCTTCAAGAAAACATATCTTTGGTGAAGAACTTGCTATGTGTCTGGCCTATTAAAGAAAAAAAAAAGAAAATACCATTATGGAGCAAGAATCTATGTGAAAAAATTCAAAACTTAACATAATTAAAATAGCAAATAATAATAAAATATTTAATATATTATACTATATATAATAAAATAAATATAAATATTATATGTAATATATAGTAGCAAATGATATTCTGTAATAATTAATCATAATCACAAAAAGAGGCAAAGTTGTAAAAGCCAAAAAAATGCTTTTTCAGAGAAAACAAGAGGATGTAAATCCATGTTAATACTGAATATTTGTAAATAAATTCATAAATAAAAAGAATAATTTTAAATGTGAAAAAAATGACCTTGATGTAGCCTAGAATAGTGGCTCAAGGAAATTTCTCAGTTATTCTTCAGGTAAAAAGTTATAACGAAGTAGAAATGGAAAAAATTTAAAAGGCAGGGAATGGGAGAAAGAAGAAACAACAGCAGTGGTAGCAAAATTGAAGATGTGCCAAACTGCAGAGAATACAATTTCAAATTACCAGACCAAAAACTCCAATAAAGCTAGAGTTTCTGTGACTAGAATTAGAATGCTCTGGACATAGAGTAAAGACTCAGAGCAGGTGCTACCCTAGTACTGTTGTTTCAGTAATAAAGCCTTTGAAGGCTTTTACCACAAAGTGGGGGTGGTATTCCCATCTGGCATTTTTAGAAAAGTCTAGGCTGGAGCCACTGACTTTAGAGTCAGCATGGTATTGTGGAAAGAGAACAGGAATGAGTCAGGAAAGACATGAATTTAAATCCTGTCTTTAAGACTTAGGTAGCATTGTAGATAGAGATCCAAGTCTACAGTAAGGAAGATTTGAGTTCATATCTGATCTCACACACTTCCTAGCTGTGTGACCCTGGGCAAATCATTTAATTCCATTTGCCTAGCCCTTACCACTCTTCTGCCTTGGAATCTATACTTAGCATTAAGTCTAAGACAGAAGGTAAGTGTTTAAAAATACTCTTGATCTCTTATTTACATATCATTTTAAATTCTGAAATATTCTTCCATTTCCCCCCTTCCTTACCCTGTAAGCCAATCATCCCTTGTAGCAAATATTTTTAAAAGGAGGAAGAAAAAGTACTTCAGTAAAACCAAAGAGGTAGGTGGCTCAATGGATAGAATGCTGGTACTGGAGTCAGGAAGACTTGAGTTCAAATTCTGACCCCAGACACTTCCTAGCTGTGTGACCCTGGGCAAGTCACTTAACTCCAATTGCCTAGCCCTTACCACTCTTTTGCCTTGAAACCTATTCTTACTATCAATTCTAAGATAGAGGGTAAGGGTTAAAAAAAACAAACAAACTTGGGGGGAACATGAACGGTTATTTGAGTCTAATTTCCTCATTTATAAAATGAAATCATATTACCTGCCATACTTACTATAGCAGGGGTGATCCAGAGAAATCCAGTTCCTTTTGGACCTTTGTCAGAAAGAGGAACTTCTGAGGAATGGCATCGAACATGTTCCCTGCTGTCTTTTTTAGTGATGAGCATCAATCCCTTCCTCGAAGGATATAGTGACCTCCTGACTGGTCCTTTATGATTAGAAAACTGTGTCAAAGATGACGGGTGACTGAGCACCAATGGGACAGAGTCAAGGGGGAGGAATCTCTCCCCTGAAGCCCAGGAGGCTCCTCTGCTTTTGAATCTAGTCTATCATTTTCTCTCCCTTAGATTTCCAGGATGTTGGGGCAGGTATTTCTCTCCACTCCCTCTAGTGGCAATGATAGCCTGTAGCAAAAATACAAGGCAATTACTTTTGATTCTGAATAACTGATGTTTCCAGGTGAGCAGATTATTTCATGGCTGGATTACCTCAGGATTCCCCTGAGTTTTAGAGCTCTTTAAATTCCAGAGTGAAGCAATAGATCTCAAGGTTTCCTTAGCAGTATTCTTCTCGAAGAAGAGTACCCAAAACAAAATAATCCTGTATATGAAGGACTAAAGAAAGCCATATGATGAGATCCCAGGAGTTCAGGACCCTTCAACGCTCCATGACAGTTACTCTGAGTTTCTTAGACAGTGAAGGTCCTAGACCAAAGGTTCCCAAACTTTCTTAGTTCCCAGTAACCTTAAGAGTCTCAGTAATTTTTTTCAAGGCAACTTCAAACCAAAAGAAAAACCCAACAGTTCCATTTATTAATTAAGTAGGTCCAAATAACTTAATAAGTACTGTGCTGTAATAATTTAGCAGCAGTTTGGAGAATACATTTTGACTGAAAGAAAATAATATTTTAATTTTATTCTCAAATAACAACAATTACTATTGGGGTGAGACTTTTCAAACTTTGCTCTCAGCCATATTTTCTACATTGATTTTCACATGGTACTTGCTTTATTCATACAAATCCCTGAAAACACCATAAATGAGAAACTTCAAGAAGTTCCTGGCATTACTGAATACAAAGTAAGTAAACAAAAGCAAGAAAACTAAGTAAGTAAACAAAAACATATCTCAGTCATTCAAGAACATTATCAAAAGAAATATCATGAGATCTAATGATGAAACTGTAACTACCTGTTTCTAACAGATATTGAATCTTGGTGTTTTGCTGAAAATTAAAAATATTCCTTAGATCCTCTGTGAGTTCACTACAGTACCTAGTTTAGTAACCAAGGTCACAGGGAGATGTTAAAGATCAGTTCAGCACCGCCCAAAAAGCCTTTTTCTGATGGGGAAATAAAAAGTGTAATGAGTTTTTTGAGATGCTTTGTTTCTTATATTTATTCATGTGAGTCCCATGAATTCTCTGTTTTCTGTTCAATGTAACAGAACATTCTAAGGTAGGCACACATATCACATAGCATTTCATTGTAAGAAGGGGCTATGACTAGGCTGCTACTCTAGACAAGAGCTATGCCTAAGCTTTATTTTAGTTATTCTCCTGGAGTTTTTCTTTGGAAGTGGGGCAAAAAATTGAGAGAGAATTGACCACTGAGTGGCCTCCGGTTTTTTGGGATTAAATCTGAGCCTGTGTGAACCTAAAACTTTTTGTTTTGGGAACCTTGTTCTGGCTTCGGGGGTATACACTACCTAACCTGGTTGTTGCAAGGATCAGATGATGTACTGTACCTAAATACAACCCTGAGGTCACAAGATGCCTCATGTATGACAGCTATTGTTAACAATTCAGAGTTTAGCCACAGATCCAAGCAGTTTGTGGTCAAACCTACTCACAGGAGAAAAATTAAAATACTGAATTCTGAGAAAAAGAGAGAGGGTAAAGGCAAGAGAACAAGAAAACTCATGGAGAAGGGGAGAAAAGGATATAATTGTTACACCTTTGAAGGTGGAAATATGAGGGTTCTAAACAACTGAGCTCTGGTCTTAAAAGTGGATGGATGGAGTTTCCTGGAGAAGGAAATAAAATGGTATTTTGATAAAGGCTCTTAGGCTGACTAATCTTTTTTATTCTTACATTTGCCTTTATATTTAGAGGGGGAAAGTGCTGTTTAAAACTCAAAGTTTTATATAAATACGTTATTCTGGTACTGTGATAGATCTGGCATTTTACTGATAGATATACTCCCTCCATTTGAATAGATTGCAGCCCATTCTTACATTCTCATCCTGTACAACCTTTGTTCATTGTCTCTCATACATTTCCCATGAGGGTCTTCCCAACTTTGGACATCTTCCTCTAGATCCTTTAATATCACTTGTGTATCAATGGGACATTCAGTTTGTCTATAGATTATGGTCTTGCCATATATGATCAGCCCACCTCTTTTTCTTATCATACATCTCTAATAATTTCCTTTATTCACTTTTCCTGCTCAGTTCTTACAATGTTTGTTACTGTTTTTGTTCTTGAGTCACATCAGATTCTTCATGACCCCATTTGGGTTTTTTTGGCAAAGATATTAGAGTACTTTGCCATTTTCCTTTCCTTCTTATTTTGCAGATGAGGAAACTCAAATCAACAGGATTATAGTGACTTGCCCAGAGTCATACAGCTAGTAAATGTCTGAGGTTAGATTTGAATTCAGAGCTTCCTACTCCAGGCTCAATGCTCAATCCAGGGTGTCACCTAGCTGTCCTATTGGTAATGTTACAACCTACTCAACCTAAACTATCCTTCTCTCCATTGACCTCTAGGCAACTCTCAACTTTAATTATCCAAAAGAGTATAGTAATCTGTAATTCACAGTCTAATAACATTGCTAGAAGAGTTTTGGTGTTTAAAAGATACTTCTTTAGCTCAAAGAGAGGGATGGAGTTTTAACATCACAGTCCAGTTTCCCACATGCAACCCAATCCAATATCTTCTTACTCTTCTTCAACTCATTTATTGTTTCTGACTTAGAAATGCCTTAGAAGTACCAATGCAAATGTTTTGTAGTTATATACTCCCTTGTACTTAATAGTCTGGACAATAAGCTTTCCTCATCTATTGCTATTTTTTCCTTTTGTGGGTTTTTGATTGAATTCTTTTGTATGAAAATGGATTTCACTTATGAGTTGCTGAAGTGTTCCAGGGTTTATGCAATCAGCTCAGAATTATCTATAAATTCATCAGGAGAAGAGAGTAAGAGGTAAGAAAAATAGAGGCAATAAGTCTAAACAAGAGCCAAATGAAAAAGATTTTTTCAAGAAAAAGAGAGATCTAGGAATTTTTGTAGATAGTGGGAAAGGGGGTGATAGGGGGAAAAGTATTAAATATTGGTAAAATGTAAAATTAATTGCACTGTTAGAGGTGGGATTTGGCTGGTATAAAGGGAAAGACCAATTCTTCCTCTCAGAATGGAGCAAATGGGATAGATGGGGAATATACTGAGGTGCAAAAGTGAGAAAAAGAATGATCCTAATAGATATCCTCAGGTTATTTTTTGGTAAAGGATAAAGTAATATCTTCAACTGATAAGAAAAGATAGGATCAGCATTGTAAGACGTAAAATGGATAATGTTGAAAAATTAAATTGAAAAGGTTTAATACAAATAAAATTAATGTAGCCAAGATTAGAAGGCAAGTAGCAAGTTGGGAAAAAATCTATAGACAGTTTCTCTGATGGAGGTTTCATATCTTAAATATATATAGAGAACTTTGTCAAATATATAAGAATATGGACCATTCTCCAATTGATAAATGGTCAAAATAAATGAATATCTTTTATATTCATCTCATTCATTGTGTTACTTCCTCAAGAAATATTGAGGAGTTTGGGAATAGAATCAATAAGGTATATAGTATAGAAAATCTAGTGTTGAGGTTTGGAAAGGGATAAAGAACGACAAGCAAAGGTACCCAAGGATAGAGGCCTGTGTAAAGATGAACTGCTTAATAATATCATGATATGATTAACAATTTCATTTTGTGGTTAGACTGCAAGGGAGTAGGTGTAAATGTCTGTTGAATCTCACTTTAAGAGAAATATCTTCCTCCTACAAGACAGAAAGAAGCTTGAAAATAAATTGGGTTTCTGTTTAGGTGTGTCCTAAGATCTAAGACCTAAGACTTCATTTCATCAAAGAAATGAATAGTTTACTTCCTAAGTAAGGGCTACCATACTCCTCAATCAGATTTTTTATCTCAGCATAAATGTTGAGACTTATTTATTTATATTTTATTAATAAGTATACAAAAAAACAGGAAATGTAACAAAACAACCAATGCTAGTTTGGGGACAGAGACAGTGGCATATGTACTGAATGAGGATGTATGGATGATATGTGTTGAGAGGGGAAAGTAGACAGTAAAAGAGAAGATTTGATCTTAAGTTATTTTCCTTTATCCTCTAATGCAACCTAGCCAAGAGAAAGAATTATTTTTTTTGCCATGAATTAGATGTATGATTGCGAAAGCTGAAAAGAACTCATATGCATTGACTAAGAAGACTGACTGAGAAAAGATTCAAGAACTTCATAACCATTTGCTAAAATATCTGGTTGAGAAGTATGGTAGCCCAACTAATCAGGGAGAGGCTTATTAATCATAGCATTTCCAGCAGACCAGGAACTGAGTAGCAAATGATTCTGAATAGAGCACCTCAGCTAAAGATTATAGATGAGCTGTTAGAGAAGACCAAAAGAATAAGTCAAATCATCAGTCAGAAAGAGCTATAACCCTTTCTGAATAAGAGACTCATTTCCTAATCACAGAACCATAGTGGATTTTGGACAGGGCATCAGGTAACTAAATATATTTGAAACCAGCTAGAGCTGAGACACAAAAACTCAGCAAGGAGCAGCTGAGATGCAAGGCAAAGGAAAGCAGGTCCAGGAGAGAAGGCTGTGGTGACACTGGCAGTTTTATAGTTTTAAAAGGTATGAGTTGCTCCTTCATGTATGTTCCATAGTTACAGCTGGGTCCTTGAGGGTAGTCAAAAGCCCTTCATGTAAATGCTCTGGCCAAATTACCCATATTTGAATGTCCTACTGATGATGCTTATCTAGATATAATCTTCCAACCTGAATTTTTATGTATTATTTTGAGTATAAATTCAAGTTTACAGCAATGGTATTTGTTATTTCCTTTATTAGATTTCCCTTTTTAAAAAAATGCCTTTGATGTGGAATATAATTATTTTCTAACTGATTACTAAAAGTAAATACATCATTCAGGGACTGCCAAGTTAGGACTTGGAGAACACTCTTACTCCTAAAGTACCAAGACAGGTTTACTTATTTATTTTCCATTAATTGTGTAGAAAAGGCAGGAAATTTCTTTTGTTATTTGGATACAGAGAGAATGGTATATCTACTGACTGAGGATGAACATATGAGAGGTTTTGAGAGAAGGCTGGCAGTAAAAGACTAGCAAACTGGGAACCCAAAGCAATGGTGGCCTGAGGGGTTATATTGATCCTACCAAATAAGTTCAAATTCTGAAATTTTTTGAAAAATATTTTTCTGAAAGCATGTTTTCTCTTTGAAAGAATTTGACAATCTAATTCACATTAAAGTGATGAAAATTGTTAATAGCTTACCTTCCCAGGGGGTTTCGCATTACAACTTTTCATTACAATCATTACAATAAATTTTTCATTACAATCACTCAAAAGAAGAAATTTCTACTACTAGGTTTTTATGTATCAGGGATGCAATGGGAAAGTAGTTGTGAATAAGTGGGTTTTCCTGGCATCCTATACATTACACTGCATAATAGCTAGTCATAATAAAAGCTAATGTTTATTTAGCATTTACTATGTGCTGGGCATGGTATTAAATGCATTACAATTATTGCCTCATTTGTTTCTCATAATAACCCAGTGAGATAGGTATCATTATTATTGCCTCCATTTTACAGTTGAGAAAACAGAGGCAGACAGAGGTTAAATGACTTGCCAAAGGTCAACACAGCTATTGTCTGAAGCTAGATTTGAACTTTGGAAGATGAGTCTTCCTGACTCTAGTCCCAGCACTCAATCTACTGTACCACCGAGAACTATTTCCTCTGTTCCCTTGCATCCCAGGAAAGGGGGTAAAAAAACAGAAATAAACATTTTGCCTAGAAAATGAGGCCATCTCAGATTTCAGGATCTGCCTGGAGAATCTGGAAGCCCTATCAAAGCCCACAATTCTGTTCCTCTATGCTGCCTCTGCAGAGGCAGTTCAATTTTTGTTAGTAAGCTACTCTCTCCTTCTATTCCCTCTCCACTTTCACCTAAAGCCAGAAGCATCAACTACTTCTACTCAGACCCAGGGTGAAGGTAAAACTTGCCTCCCCTGCCCTTATCTGATGAAGCACTTTCCACATTTTACATATTAATTGGGTAGCAGGAAACATGGCCCATTTCGGATTTTGCATCCCCTTTTGCTATTCTCCTGCACACATATATGCAGTTCCCTCTAACTACTATTCATTTAAAAATGGATACATCATCGATGTTAGAGTGCATTGGCTCTGTCTCTAGTCACTCCTTTTTATCTGTAGGTTTTTTTTATGTTGACTCCCTGTTCTTCATCTACTGCCCCCTTACTTGTTGGAAACAACCTGGGTCTCACCGCTGTGTTCTCTGAAATCCCTCCAGAGTTCCCCTATTGGCTGCCTCTAGTTTGCTTCTGGGCAGGGTTTGCTGTGCCTCCACCATAATACAATTACACCTGGAAAGCCTCCAATCCTTCTCTGGCAATGATTCACCAACCACCTCATGCTTTCCAAGCCACCACAATGAGCTTCCAAAAAAAAAAAAATCCCAACCTTAATTTCTAAACACAAACACACACAACTCACCACCCAACATTTGTTCTCAGCCATGGACCACTCAAAAGGACAGCCTCTAAACTTGCTTCTGTGAGCAGGGAGGAACCATTCCAGCTGACAGATCCATTGTGGTTGCTTCTTGTATTTCATCTCTATTTTTGTGCTTTGAAGCTAGGGAATTTCTATTCTATTTTCTTTTTCTTTCAGAATTTAGTGGAAATTTTCATTTTTTGTTGGTATCTTTTGTTCTTCCATCAATTTCATTTCCAAATATGTCCTCTTCCTTCTTCTCTACTCAGAGAACCATCCCTTTGAGGGGAAAACAGGAGTTCAGAAAAACTAACCTATCAGTCAACTGAGTTTAACAATATTTGCAAAGGCCTCAGACACTAGCTGTGCAACCCTGGGCAAGTTGCTTAACCCTGATTGACTGGTTCTTGCCATTCTTTTGTCTTAGAACTGACATTAAATATAGAAGGCAAAGGTTATTAAAAATAACAACTGGAAGAACAAAGGATCAAGGATATCCAGGGAAACAATAAAAAAAAATACAAAGGAAGGGGGCCTTGCAGTCCCAGATCTCAGACTATATTTTAAAGCAGCTGTCATCAAAACAATTTGGTACTGGCTAAGAGACAGAAAGGAGGATCAGTGGAATAGACTGGGGGCAAGTGACCTCAGCAGGACAGTATACGACAAATCCAGAGAACCCAGCTTTTGGGATAAAAATCCACTATTTCATAAAAACTGCTAGGAAAATTGGAGGACAGTGTGGGAAAGATTAGGTTTAGATCAACACCTCACACCCTATACCAAGATAAATTCAAAATGGGTGATTGACTTGAACATAAAGAAGGAAACCATAAGTAAATTGGGTAAACACAGAATAGTATACATGTCAGACCTTTGGGAGGGGAAAGACTTTAAAACCAAGCAAGACATAGAAAGAATCACAAAATGTAAAATAAATAATTTTGACTATATCAAATTAAAAAGTTTTTGTACAAACAAAACCAATGTAACTAGAATCAGAAGGAAAGCAACAAATTGGGAAGCAATCTTCATAAAAACCTCTGGCAAAGGTTTAATTACTCAAATTTACAAAGAGCTAAATCAATTGTACAAAAAAATCAAACCATTCTCCAATTGATAAATGGGCAAGGGACATGAACAGGCAGTTCTCAGCCAAAGAAATCAAAACTATTAATAAGCACCTGAAAAAGTGCTCTACATCTCTTATAATCAGAGAGATGAAAATCAAAGCAACTCTGAGGTATCACCTCACACCTAGCAGATTGACTAACATTATGGAAAGTAATGAATGCTGGAGGGGATGTGGCAAAGTAGGGACACTAATTCATTGCTGGTGGAGTTGTGAATTAATCCAACCATTCTGGAGGGCAATTTGGAACTCTGCCCAAAGGGCACTAAAAGACTGTCTGCCCTTTGACCCAGCCATAGCACTGCTGGGTTTGTACCCCAAAGAGATAATAAGGAAAAAAAGACATGTACAAAAATATTCATAGCTGCGCTCTTTGTGGTGGCAAAAAATTGGAAAATGAGGGGATGCCCTTCAATTGGGGAATGGCCGAACAAATTGTGGTATATGTTGGTGATGGAATACTATTGGGCTCAAAGGAATAATAAAGTGGAGGAATTCCATGGAGACTGGAACAACCTCCAGGAAGTGATGCAGAGCGAAAGGAGCAGAACCAGGAAAACATTGTACACAGACTGATACATTGTGGTACAATCGAAGGTGATGGACTTCTCCATTAGTATCAATGAAGTGTCCCTGAACAATCTGCAGGGATCTAAAAAACACTATCCACAAGCAGAGGATAAACTGTGGGAGTAAAAACACCGAAGAAAAGCAACTGCTTGACTACAGGGGTTGAGGGGATATGACTGAGGAGAGACTGAATGAACACTCTAATGCAAATACCAACAACACAGAAATGTGTTCGAGTCAAGAACACATGTGATACCCAGTGGAATCATGTGCCAGCTATGGGAGAGGTGGGGGGGGGAAGAAAAGAAAATGATTTTTGTTTCCAATGAATAATATTTGGAAATGACCAAATAAAATAATGTTTAAAAAAATAACAACTGACATATTCCACACTCATAGTCTCCCCATCTCTACAAAAGATGGAGGATCATTTTCTCATCTCTTCTTTGGGCCAGTCTTTTTCATCCTAAATATAAAGTTAGTGTGTTATTCTTTCCCTTTGCTTTGTTTTAAGTGTGTGATGTTTTCTTAGTTTTATTACTTCACCTTGCATCAATTCAAATGTCTTCCCATTCATATTTGCTCCTTCTTATCAACTAGTACTACCTTAAACCTTTGTGAGTCACACTTTGTTTAGTTATTCAGTAATCACTGAACAGCTACTTTGTTTCCAGTCCTTTGCTACTACAAAAAGGAGTGGTATGGATACCTTGGTGCATAAAGGACCTTTCATTCTGTCTATGACCTGCTTGAGATATAATGCCTAGCATTGGGACCTGTAAAGATTAAAATTTAGGGGAGATGGGGAGACTGAGGCAGGTAGAAATTAGTTTCTCCCTGCAAGGAGTATTATATTTTTTTGAGGTTTATTGAAGATTAAAGATGAAAGAATATACAAATAAGAAACATGTGCCTAGGCCAGAGGCCTAGACAAAATAACCTCACATCACGCAAGAGATGCGCCTGCTCCAAAACGGAAGTCCAAAAAGAGCCAAGAGAGAGCCCCTCAAAAGCCTTTGAATCAGCTTAAATACCTCTCGATCTCAGCCCAGGTGAGATTACAAGGCATTCTGGGGAAGTGGAGCAAATGCTTGTGGGGATTGTAGTCCTGTATTCGAGTCTATTTTTTACAGACCTAAGGGTCAAAGGGTTTAAAAAGTGGGCTTTCTCACTTAACCTTGGGTCTATGAATTACAATTTTTTTTTAATTTACATGATTCATTTTTTCTCCTTCCTCTTTCCTGAAGCTGACAAGCAATTTCACTGGGTTATACATGTGTTATTACTTGATACCTATTTTCCATATTATTCATTTTTGTAATAGAGTAATCTTTTAAAACTAAACCCCCAAATCATATACCTATATAAATAAATGACGAATCATATGTTTTTCTTCTGCATTTCTACTTCCACAGTTCTTTCTCTCGATGTGGAGGGAAGGAGAGGCCTATGAACTTTTAAAGAATTTAACAACTACTTCAATATAAGGAGTTTCTTCTATGACTATGTGTTTTATTTTCCACACTTAAAAACATTATCCTAAGAATGGTTCCAAAAGCAACAATACAAAGATCCAAGAAGACTGCAAGGAACTAGTGAAGAAAAAGACTATCTGCTGCCATAGAACTTGATAGAGTCTGAATACAGATTAAAGCATATAATTTTTCATTTCTTCATGGGTTTTTTTGTATAAGCAATATGTTTTCTTTCACAACATGCAGAACATGGAAATAAAGATTGCATGATTGCACATGTGTAACCTGTAGCATATTACCTGCCATCTTGGGAATTGAGGAGGAGAAGAAGGAAAGTAGGGAACAAACATCTCAAAATGTCAAGAAATGATTATCAAAAATTGTAACTATATGTAATTGAGAAAAACATATAATAAAAAAGAAACTCTGGTTATAGAAACTTTGATCACTTTTTTTTTGCCTAATTTCAATTTGCTTTCCAGAACAGTTAGGGCAAGCCATACCTCCACCAACAATACATTATTGGGTCTGTCTTTCCACTATCCTTTTAGTGTTGAGCATTTCCATTTTTGCCAATTTGCTGAATGTAAAGTAAAATATCAAATAGTTTTGATGCAAATTTTTATTTGTAATGATTTAAAGGAACTTTACCTGTGGTCAATAATAGTTTGCAACTGATATGCTTGTTTATATATATATATATATATATATATATATATATATATATATATAAAGCTCTAGTATGCAAGACTATATATATATATAGTCTTGCATACTAGAGCTTTACCAAATATATCTAATAGAGATTTCTCCCCCACAACTTGGCCCCTTTGCTTCTCATTCTAGTTATATTTATTTTATTGTGCAAAAGCTTTAAATTTCATGTAACTAAAATTATGCATTTATTTTCTGTGGTTCCCCCTCTATCTAACTGAGGCTGTGAAATGTACCTGATGTAGTTTTCTTTTCATTTTTTAATATAATCTTTCATATTCAGGCATTATAACCATTTGATTTTCTTATTGTATATGGTGTAAGGTATTAGTCTGAACCTAATTTCTGCCAAATTACTTTTCAGTTTTCCCAATAGTTTTTATTATGTAGTCTTTCCCAAAAATATTTTAAGTTCTCAAGTTTATCAAACCCATGGGTTGTTGAATTCAATTGTATTTGACTCTTCCCTATCTAATCTTTCAGCTTGTGAATCTTTACTTCTTTCTGAACACTGTGAGAATACTTATTCCCTTAATTAGGAATAAGCTATCACCTAAATCTTGGGCTATTGTATATAGACATTTAAGTCAGGGGGCTTTATTATTGTCTTCATTTTTGGATTTTTCTCTTGTGGACTAATGGGCTTTTCCACTGCTGTTCTTCTTTCTTTATGATAGTTACTATCTATAATAACCTACATACCCCCAGGTAGTCTTTTCCTTCCTTATTCTTTTTTGCTTGGACTTTTTTTTAACTCTTAACTTCTGTTTTAGAATTAATACTAAGTATCGATTCCAAGGCTGAAGAGTGGTAAGCCTAGGCAATCAGGGTTAAGTGAATTGCCCAAGGTGACCCTGCTAGGAAGTTTCTGAGGTCATATTTGAATCCAGGACCTCCCTTCTCTAGTCTTGGCTCTCAATCTGCTAAATCACCTAAGTGCCCTTTGGTTTGGACTTTTAATTAGACTTGCTAAGTTCCTGAAAAATAAATCTTGCATTAATTTAAGAAATATGGGTTAATTTAAACAGTCAATTTAGATATCTAGCTATTATATATTTTCTTAAATTGAATTAACTTGAGTCTTTTAGAATTTTGTCAATGTGCAGTGTGGTCTTGGGCATATGTGGGTATTTGGATGTATGTGTATGTAATAATGTTTCACTTATCTAGAAGTTATTTATCTGACAATCTCAATAATCTAGAACATTCTAACTAATCTAAGGAAAATGTCCAAAGCAGTCAAAAATGATGACTCAGGAAGCAACTAGGTGGCTCAGTGGATTGAGAGCCAGGCCTAGAGACCAGAAGTCCTGGGTTCAAATGTGATCACAGATACTTCCTAGCTCGCTGTGTCACCCTGGGCAAATTACTTAACCACTTTGCCTAGCCCTTATTACTCTTCTGCTTTGGAACTAATACATAATATTGATTCTAAGATGAAAGGTAGGGATTTTTTTTTTTAAATGATACCTCAAAGTTCATGTACTAAAGTTCATATATTCATTTCATGGCAAAGTCCCCCAGGCCTTCACAGTGAATTTACATACTCTTAAATTACATTTATTCCAACCTTCTTGATTATCTGGTGTAGCAGGACACAGCAGTTTAGAAGCAGCAAATTAGAAAGATTTGTAGGGGAGAAAGAAGGTAGAGAGAGGCACACTAACAGGCAGGAAATACCAGCTCACATCCTGAAAGAAGAGGGCCACCATACATACCAGTGTGGCATGAATTTAGTATTGGCAGTCTTTTATAGCTTGATAACACCTGCAGGACTCATTCGATAGAGTAATATTGGCTATTCATATCAGTGATCACGCATCATCAAGAAGAAAAGAAAAGGAAGAAATTTAATTTGATATTATATATGGAAAGAAAAAAATGCACTGAGTCTGACCTAAAATTCTCTGGACTATTAGTAAATATTGTTCGTGAATAAGTGGGCACCCAAAACCCTGAGGCAAATATTTCTGTTAATGTTGAAGTAGAAACCATGTACATGATGGCTTAGTAAAACTAATTTCTTTACAAAGTTTTTTGGATTTTTTTTTCTGTAATGTTAGGCTAGTGAGATAAAGGGATTAGACTTTTATGGGAGTTATTTGATAGAGTGGGTGGATAAAGGACGATGGCTTGCTGTAAATATCAAGTACCCTAGTTACAAAATTAGCTCAGATAGAGGTCAGTCCGCTCGTCTATTTTGGGATTTCAAGAGATAGAGACCTACACAGTGGTAATTATCTTTTATGGTCTATTGATGGTATGTAAGCTGGTTTGATGGACAATGATACAAAAAATATATATTCGTCCTTTACCACTCTGGGTCATAGTAGTTTGGTTCTGGTCCTGGAAAGAATAACAGCATATATTCAGTAAATACCAGCTTTGAACACAACTCCAGGTTAGAACCATGTGGCCAGAGGCATTTAGGGGTTGTGATACTTTTTATAATTAGAGGTGGACTAGCACACTTCCAAGAGGCACTAATTTGAGAAAGGATCATTCTTATGCTTGAACCAATGTAGAAGAGCATCTTTGGATTGGTACAATATCCTGTATAAACAGGAATGTTATTGATGCAGCACCTCCAAGTTCTATCTGTATGTACTCATTCAAGAGATGGAATTATTTGGGCTGATCAATCTTGGTCCCTTTCCCACTATATGAAGAGAAGGGGAGGAGATGGTTCAGCAATATCACATGATCATGACTGGAGGCTTCTCATGGAAGACCTACATATTGGTAAAGATTTTCAATAAGGACCAAAATGCCTGTTGCAGGTAGTATTATTTCCACACTCAAGGTTACCAGCATGAAAGGGAATTCCTCCACAAAGTGATCCAAAGACATGTATGACTAACCACTCTGGCAGCCAAGGGGGGGATCACCTTAGTTTGATTGGTAACAAAACATGTGGATAGTACCCTGGTTAGGGGACATCTACAGACTGTTTTATTACTTATGAGACCCATAGTCATCATTTTTCTGCACTCATCTATTTTAGCTGATGTTTTATGTCCAAATTGGGGTAGATCCAGCCATGAACATCCTTGGGAAGAGTTCAAGCTAACATATATACTGGCATTCTGCTTCCAGTTATGATCCTAAGACAATGATTCCCTCTGTTTCTACATAAATGCAATTGCTAACCAAATGCATCCCCTTGGAAGGAGATGATGGTAAACTATTTTCTGTTGGGGTCTTCAGAGAAATGGCAAACATCTGGATTGAGAACATGTGCTATAGTTGATATGATCAAAGGAAGAGGCTTTTGCAGTGCTGTAGATCAATGTAGAGTATGGCAGATATGCTCTAGTATAAGAGATTTCTCTGGGAGACTTGCAATTGAAGGTTCCGTTCTTGTGGGAAATAGTTGGCTTACTGTTCAGTGCATTCCAAGAGGGAGTCTAGTATATTAGAAAGAGCACATTGGCTCGGAAGTTAGAAAAACTGGTTTCAGATTCTGCCTCTGACACTTATCTGCTTGATTGTGGGCAAATTATTGGATAACAGATAACTTTTATTAATACTTTAAGATTTATAAAGCATTTTTCATCTGTCACAGCAACCCTGTGATGCTGCTGTTATTGGTATCCCTATTTTACAAATGAGGAAACTGAGGTTAAGAGATCTCTTTAGTAAGCATATTTATTCTAATTTATTGTACATTTATAACAAATTAAAGAAGAGACTACAGTAGCCTGAGCTTATCAGCATTCTGCCTGAAAGGGTATTACTATTCCATTTCTAGCCCTCACCCCTCAAAGTTTGTACTACTTTCTTCTTTCTGGTATAGCAATTACTATTCTTACTTGGGATTCTTGTTAGCCTTTTATCAGCTATCTAATAGGATTTTTCTGGCTGGACATTGATGTTAACCATAGGTACCATGGTACAATGTAAGATCTCATAGTCAGAAGACCTGGGTTCAAATCTTGGCCAAGACATATAACATCTGTCTAGCTCCTAATCTGGACAATGAAGAAGTAAAATGAAGGCTATCCGGGTCTAAATTTTTAATCTTCTTAATGTCTATATGGAGAAAAAAAAGGAAATAACTCCCTTGATGAAATGAGAATCTTTCTCTCCCTTGAGGGATTGATTCTTTAATCTAAATTTCTTTTCCAGAAGCAGGGAGAATGGAGGGGAAGCATAAGGGATGAACTTGACCATTGTAGCCCATGAATCTTAGCAAATCTGTCTAGTCCTCTTTTCTGCCCTTCATTTGTCCAAGGTCTCTTCCACACCTTCCACAGTCACTAGAGAAGGTCCATATCTATAAAAAGGATTCTCCCTTGGTGTGGCAGAGCATACCCACAAATTCCAGGTACTGGGGAGACTGAAGCAGGCAGTTCTTTTGAACTTGGGAGTTTTGAGCTACAGTGGACTAACCTGATCTTGATTTGCTATGTTGAGCCATCAGGTTACATAAGGAGAGGCAAACAGTCCCAGGTCAGAAAAAGCATAGCTCAAAGCTACTTGTATTATCAGTAGTGGGATCCTATGAGTAGCCTCAGTTCTTCCAGTCTGGACAAGGTGAGGAGATTTAGTATTTAAAAATAAACACAATTAAGGAATTAACTGATATATATAAATAAATAGGTAGATAGGTAAGCATATGAAGAAACTAAGTAAGACATTAAATGAAGTGTAGTTTCTAGTTAGTTCAATACAAACAATTTCTGAATCATTAAGAGTGCTGATTAGGTTCCTTGATTAAAAGGATAGGTAGAAGGGTGATGGACATGGAGTCAGGAAGATCTGAATTCAAATCTGACCTCAGACACTTACTAGCTTTGTTATTTGGGGCAAGTCATTTAAACCTCTTAGCCTCAATTTCCTCAACTGTAAAATAAGGTTAACAATAGCCCCTATCTCACAGATTGTTGTGAGGATCAAATGAGTTAATATTTATAAAAGCATTGAGCACGTTCTTGGTGCATAGTAGGCATTATACAAGTGCTTAGTGCCTTCCATTCTTCCTAGGTCAAAATCCTTTGGAATCCATTATTTTAAATGCTTTCAGATTTCTGATGATATTGTAACATTAAATTTTGTGATTCACCTTGTTTACAATTTTGTTCTGCTCAGGTAGTAGCTAGTCCTAATAAATTGGAGACTTTCTTTTAAATCACCACCTGAGATTTGAACCAAGGCTCCAGAGATCACTTCCTTTCACATAAGGAAATGGACTATAGTCCACCGCACAACAAAACAGTAGCCCCTCTTCAAGCTTTCTACATGTCTTGTCCCAAGTGTCTGGGCTTTGGTGCATACTCGTTATTAGAACCTTCACCCCAGAAACCTTATGGACTGTATGTTTGACTGCTATATTGGATCAACAAATTCAATTGCCAAAATTTGGATCTGGATTTGGGCCTTCTCAACTCTAAATTGAGCTGCTAGTAAAACCAACTGGACGAAGACACTATTTCATTATCTCCTTTTGCAAGGTAAAGTGCTATATTTCCCCTGGAGCAGCATTGTGCTCTGCCAAGAATTTTTTTCATCCAGTTTCAGCAACTACAACCAACCCAATTCTGATATTTGTTGTATTTTAAATCATCTTTCTTACCTCACTTATAGCCTCTGACACTACCCTACCACCTGCTGGACTGCCTTTGTCACATCTGACAGCAGGGGAAAGTTTTAGCAATTATTTGTCCCTGGGAAGTATGCACTGGCATTTTTGCAATGTGTAATTCTTACCTCTGACTTGGTATTCTCTTTATCCTGAGATATCCACATCCTAAATATGTTCCTTCTTCTGTTCTTTGACATTTAAGACAATATTTCCTCAAGTTCAGTTAGGTACTTCAAGATACAAAGATAGGACCCCACAATTAGAGCTCTCCATTATTGTGTATTAATTGTGAAAGTTCTAACTTTAGGCTCATTTTCCTAATCTCAAACTGGCAAGCTGAGACCCCAGAGGGCAACTGAGTACTTCTCCCTTTAGGATTCTAAGGGTAAGTCTGAGGGGTAATGGTTTCTAATTCATGAACCTCCATCCAATGTTTCCTTCCCCTTATTAACCAACCAGTTGACATCAATTTATTATTATTTATTTTTAAAGCCTTCATCTTCTGTCTTAGAATTTATACTAAATATCTGTTCCAAGGCAAAAGAGCACAAAGGACTAGGCAGTTGGAGTTAAGTGACTTGACCAGGGTCACACCACTAGGAAATGTCTGAGACCATATTTGACATCAATTGACTTTTACAATAAAATATTTACTAAGACAGTATAGCAGAAAAGAATAATAAAATATTACCCCAATAGGGGGTGAATTCTCCCCTGGCATATATAATTCTCATGAGAAGGGTAGGCTTAGACCTACAGTGCAATAACAGTAAGACACATGGGTAGAGAGTGCAGGGTCAGAGGATCATCTCATATCTTCTGGTCCTGGGAGCTTTCTTCTCTTTTCATGAACTCCCCACCAAATTATTTTCTTAGCATGGTGTACACAATAGATGACTTGTCCATTACTCAGGTAGGCTAGCTCTTTGCAGGCTAGCTCTACTTCGAAAATCTCATTCACCTAAAATTATGGAAGAAGAACCACAGAACAAATAGGCGCCAATCACTCAGGCGCACATGGCAATAAAATTGAAGATATGGAAGCCGGCCCTTTTCCATCTTATTATCTATCTATGAATCTACCAATTTATCTTTGTCTATTCATCTAATATCTACCTACAGATCTGTATGTAGATCTAGCCATCTATCATCTATCTAATTCTATCTGTATGCCTATTTGTCATCTATTGTTTATCTATCAATCTATCTGGATGTCTGTGTATATTTCTCTCTGTTTATCCATCTAGCTAGCTAGCATCTACATATCTTTATCTGTCTATATCTTTTTATCTCTCTATCATATATCTCCCTATCTATCTCTATCTCATCTATCTGTCTGTCTATTTCATCTATCTATCAATTTATGGATCAGTCCATAACTAAGCTGGCAACCTATCTGTCTGTCTCTCTGATCGGTATCTTATCTATCTATCTATCTATCTATCTATCTATCTATCTATCTATCTATCCATCCATCTATCCATCAATCTATCTATCTATCTATCTATCTATCTATCTATCTATCTATCTATCTATCTATCATCTATCTATTTTGGAATTCAATACAAATCATCCTTCAAGAGAGTAGCTTAAAAGTTTCCTCCTCTATGAAACCTTCCTTGAACTCTTTAATTAAATTTTATTTTTCATCATGATTTATCTGTATCTCTTTTTGCTTTTTATCATATTTGTGTATCTGCTGTATATCTCTTCCTCCGCTCCTCCCACCATTATACATTCTTAGAGGGCAGAGGTGAGGCTGAGACTCTCTTATTTTTTATATATTCTCACTTTCACTAAATATAGTGCTTCTTACATGATAAGTACTCAATGAATGCTTATTGAGTAGAATTAAAATGTAAATATTATCTCAACATAACAATAAAAGAGATGTGGCAGGACATTTTATTATTATCTACTGAATTTTTAAAATAACTCATAGAGGAGTTATAAGTGCAATGATTTAAAAAAAAATTTTTTAGCGAACCAATAATAAGTATCAGTTCAAAGGTAGAGGAATGGCAAGGGCTAGGCAATGGGGGTTAAATGACTTGCACAGGGTTACATATCTACAAAGTATCTAAGGCCAGATTTGGATTCAGGGCCTCTGGACTCTAGGCTTGGCTCTCTATCCACTATGCAACCTAGCTGCTCCAAGAAGTATAATGACTTTAACCTAGAATAGTTAGGAAGGCTAGATGGAAGTGGGTTTTTGAGAATATAATATTTATTGAGTATCTACTTGGTAAGAACATTGCAACAAGTTATGGAAAAAATTGAAAACTAAAAATATAATTATTGACTTGTTCATAATCTAGTAGAGAAATATAACCCATAAACAAATAACTCTCTTAATGTTCCAAACCTAGTCCCTCCTCAAAAATAGGCTACCTCATGTGGTGGAATGAGTGTTAAACTGATCTGGGAGTCAGAAAGACCTGTGTTCAAGTCCTGCCTTGGACATATGCTAGCTGTGTGGTTTTAATAAGTCATTTAATCTCTCAGTGGTTTTGGCAGTTCTCTAAGGTTATGATTTTTACTTCACTAAGACTATAAGTTGTGAAAAACAATGCTTATCTACAAGTGGTAGAGGAATTCTATTCATTGGAAATCATCTTTATTGATGAAACCACATGGTTTTGAATGCTCATGGTCTCTAGTCCTTCTTACACCATTCAATGATACAGATGCACCCATTCAATGACATTAGTCATACCTAGTTCCTTTTGTTCCAGGATATGAAAACTTAATTTGATGTCATTTATTATGTATTAAATATAATTGGATGCATGTGTATATACATATACACAGGATGGCCCAAAGGCTTAGTTCAGTAATGTTTTAATATCTATACATGCACACATGTGTATAATTTTCTTGAGTCCCTGAGAAAATTTTCTATTCAATCAGTAGCATGGAACTACTTTTTTTTTTCTTGCTTTGCTTTCTGGGCCTCTTCCTTCCTTATCCTCCA